>NW_028288742.1:10900000-11135000 GCF_059628265.1 Tinamus guttatus
TTCTAAATCTTTCTCCGTGTTTCCCCTGTGTCAAACATCTGTCTTATGAGAGGTCAGCACCATGAAATTCAGACCTTTATACCCTAAGTGCCTAACTTTATGCTGAATTTAACAAATTAAAGACCCAACACAGTCTCTCTGATATAAAAATTTCAGCAGCACATTGTAAGCATGATGCAAAAACACATAGCTCAATCAAAGATGGTATGTTTTCCACATTCTCCTTCCCACAACTAGTCATCAACCTGTTACGGAAATGCTACATTAATTCTTAATTAACTTGCTGTACGCAGTGATGGCACATTTGCATGACTAACTTCATGCTGATAAAAATGGAAATAGGAAAGAATGTTTTTAAAAGCATACTCTTTTAAATTTATATCTTAAGAATCAGCACTGAAAAAGTAAAAAAAAAAAAGACTTGCTTCGCAAACCTAAATACCATTGTAAAATATTTTCAGTGGGAATACAGGATTTTCTTGATCAATGTTGTGATGTTCTGACTGACCTGGTGAGTTCTGCCACTCAAGCCTGCAAAAGGGTTTCTTAGGACGACTCAGTAGGTCTTTTTGCCAGGCCTAACAGCTAAGACCCTTAGACGGAGCCTTTGGCACAGGTCCAGTGACCCTGACTGCATTTCTTGTCATGGTTGGGAAGCGGACTTGAACACAGAACCCATCCAAATGCTACGAACCATCCAAACACATAAACGTAGATCATTCTAATTCACAAAGGTATAACCACGAGGCCTAACCTAAAAGGAATTTTCCTTCCTGAGTTTAATTCTACTGGTTAAAATGTATCTATTTTACTAACACACCTGCAATATTTGCGTATGTTATTTGCAAGAAAACTAGAGAAAGACGCACGTACTTCGTTACTACATGAATCATCTAACTGAAAAAAATACAGCTAACGCTTTCATGTTAAATTATCAGGTTTCTTTTCAATCATAATTGTCAGGCTGGTTATTGCTCCATCTTTCATTTTTCAGAACGTAAGCTCACCAACATCCTCCTGAATGTTCTTTGCACCATTCTGTGTAACATTTTATCCGGGTATAGAAAAGCCTGTAACGTCACACCAATCCAAAGCTCTATTTAGAACTGCAGTGTAGTCATTACTAAGAAAAATCTGCAAAACTGACACTTTTACTGTGCTATGTCTGTGTTGATTCACCACTGGAAAAGCAGCCATCTTTTTAACTGTCACTACAGCATTTCAGAAATATTTTCATGCTGATTTTTTTTGTAATTGTATGCATTTTCTCTAAAAGCTTCCGTCTAGTAAAATCTGAACCACTGTGCTAGGCCACAGCTTTGAAAAATCTGTCTACATTCGGGGAGTGTATATATCATAAGGTCTAGAAATCATTTTTATAACTGCTGAATACTCTGTAGGTAATAAGAACCAGGGTTTGTCATATTTATCTTATTCTTCCAAATACAATAGCGGCTATCATGATTTCAAGCTTGGTACTTGTTTATCATTAGTGTTTCCACTGTAACCATGGCATCAGTGTATAGCACAGGCTTAACATGAGAAAAATAGCCAGTATTTTCCTAAAAAATTCTTCTCCTAGAAAAAATACAAGGATTAGCAGAATAATATTAATAATAAATCAAAGTAGGCGAGCTAGCTAAAGAGATAAATAGTTTATTTTAGGGTAAAAAAACCCACATTATTTCTTTGTTAGTACTTTTTACATTTTGGACTCTGATAACTATCTAGAAATATATTACAGGATAAGTAATATAACCTTGAGCTTAGGGCAGATATTGTAAAGTAAATATTGAAAAATTCATCACCAAAATACTTACGGTATTATATGAGAATGAAAGCGTAAAAGCTATTAATATATTGACCAGAGCTGTTCTCAACATATGAGCATTTTGTCAAGTCTAATTAATTAATGACAGTTCAATTCTGGAAGAAGTGTTGCATTCTAAAGGTAAAGAGGGGCAACAATTCAGTTGCACCGAATACTCCCAACACGTATGAAAAAAAAAATTGAAAAATTCAGAACTCCTTAAAGGGAAAACTTGAGAACAGCAAAAACATATGTTATGGTCTCCAAAAGGGTTTCTTAGGTTGCATTTGTTTGATATGTGAGGCAGCGAGGAAGAATGGGCTCCTGCGATTGCTCCTTTTAATTTGCTTGTTATAAAGCTGGGAAAGAGCACTAAAAAAACACCTGCCTTAAATGCCAAGAAGGAATGAAGGAATTATTAGTTCTCTTATTAAACAGAAGAAACTGCCTGCGAGGTGCCAGTAGATCTTAGTCTAATGCTGGTTTAGGCCACGTGCATTTCACTTGAAGGCGAAACCCTTGGACTACTGGACTTCATAAATGCTTTCTCTTTTCTCGGTTTTAATATAGATTCCAGACACTGATGAAGCAATCAATAAATGTATTTCTCTCACTGTAGACTCTATAGAGATGTCATGGCCACTGCATTTATTTTAATTCAGTGAGATCAGATGAAGAAACTGTGTGATACTGTAAGAACTGGTGGTCTGAAGGTTTCTATTAGCAATCCAATAAAGATATTCAGCACTACAATTACTGTAACACATTCAGTAAACTGGAATATTTTGGAAAGGATAAAGGAGAATCCCATAAATATGTGGTCCCGCAAATTCAAACTGCAATATAGGGAGGGTGGAGTACCCACTATTTCATACACACTAACGCAAGCCAAAATACAAGGACTTAGAACATGAAAATGAGATAAATGATGCCTCAGAAGCCATATTATATTGGGTGGACCAATTTTAATGATCTAGTGCCATAGTCTCAACTCTCTCGCATCAACAGATAACAACTCTAGTCATGCCCTCATAGTCTCCTCCCACCCCCCACTCGCTGGACTGCCATGGATCCTGGTGCAATAAAACACAGCCTCTATTTAATTCAGTTATTTAGATCCCTCTGGGTCACATTTACATTGGGCCTCGACATGTTAAACTCCACTATGTATGTAAGAAGAACGCCTGAATCTTTGATTTCACCTTAGTAATCAGAGCCAGAATGTTCCCTAGCACAACTGCTCACCAAAATTCAAACTCGGCATCTGTCACCTGCACGGTCCTTCCAGATTTGGCCACAAACTCGGAACGTGTAGTATAGACAAAAAAGGCACACAAATCTATTATCCCTTCACTAAGCATCTGTGAAGACATCCTAGACCCACTGATTCCAGAAGGCCCCAGACTTGATTATGATTCAATCCAGGTAAAAGACATCTGCAGTACTGCTGCATTTGTATTTTCCCAATTTTGCTATTTTTTTCTCTGCCTATCACCCCATTTTATTATGCAAACTTGCTAATGTGTAGCTTTTATGGAGTATCAGAATAATCTAGATCCTAATTATCATAATGTAACACATGTAGGAGAAATTACATATTTTTTTAAGTTGTCACTATATAAGTTCTAACAGTAAAAGTTATTCAGCTCTTAATCAGCATAAATGGAGAATAATTCTTTCCTGCCTTTCCATCAGTTTGACAACTCTTTATACCTCTGCATTAAATAAAGGAGCCCCAAAGAATGCAAGAAACTCAGATCTGTTAACTCTTGCTGTTTTTATTTTGGTCTTGGATTCTTAGTCTATTTGCCAGAGAAATACTGCCCTGACTAGGATCCTTGACCTTAATAAATAAACGCATAAAAAGATGAGCGTGCACATTTCAGATGGCTGGTCAAGCAGGGCACACTTAAAATCAGAAGACAGGTCCTATTGTTTTATCTTATTTAAAGAATATATCATTATAACTAACTGCAGAACGGTGAAGCGTCCATGCTTCCTGTGTTCTTTTTTTTTTTTTTTTTTTGATGTTATATCACAGTACCTGAGGATGTCAGATCAGGGATTTTCCAGCCTTTTTGTACTCCCACTGAGACATGCTAGCATCTGTATCTTTACGATGCAGTAGAAGAAGCAGTGAAACATGCTGTATATACAAGCAATAGAATTTGTCTAGTTGGGGCCAAAACACACCAGGATCCTTGAATTAATTTCAAGTGTCAGTTGACACATTGCGCTAGGTCCACGTATAAAGGTCTAGATTATCTGGTGGGAAGGAGGAGCATCCCTACTGATGCAGTGAGCTTCCAGGTGCTAGGAAGACTCCAAAGTGTCTCATACCAGAGGTCAGATCTGTATTTTTAGGGCTTGTCATGCCAGGCTACAACATGAGCAAGAGTGTTCATGTTGAAATGAAGAACTCGCAGTCTAGGTGCTGGATCTGGGTTTTGCAGCAATGCTCTGTATTTGGAGGCATTTGAATGGAGCTCTTCAGGAACAGTAAGATAACTAGACTTGTATTTAGGAAACGTGATTTCAGAAGCTGAAGCAGTAATCGTACATTTATTACCTAGGCTCAGTGTATTCCTCTCTCTTCCCTCGTCTGTAAACCAGATGCATTAGATATGCAGTAACCATGACTATCTCAGTGTAACAAAGCACAAAAATAACGGAAAGCCTTCAGAGCCATTACATGCCCTTGGCAACCCATCTCTGCAATACAGATGTTGCATCCAAAATAATGCCACAGAAAAACATCTGTACATCTAGGTACAGGCACCGCAAGCACTTACCCAGTCCTCGAAGTGGCGGCTCCCATTCTGCAGCAAGTCCTCAAACTGTATAGTGCAGTTAGCTACAAAATCATCATACCCGATGGGGGCATCGTGGAAAACAGCCATCTCTATCTTCCTGCCGTTGCAAACGTCGGTGACAAATTCATCATTCCAGGCGGGACTGTTGGTCTTTTGCTTGGTTGAGGTCTGCCCGATGCGCGAGTCGTCCACGTTGAGGGCTATGTAAGGGTCCAGCAAAAAGGTCTGTGGCTTGGGACCCACCGCATGTCTCAGCGACCACGCCGTGGGCTTCAGATTCACCGCCTCGCAGATCTTGATCTTCAGCAAGCCATTGAAAACCACCATGGCTGGAGGGCTGCACTTTTCCCGGGATTAAACACCCGCACCACGGACAGGGAGGGAGGCAGATCTCACCAATAAATAGGAGGGCAGGTCTGGGCGCGGGGGAGCAGGATACGGTGCGGGTCTCTCTTCGCCTTGCTGCCGCCGTTACCTTTGCTTATTTAGCCTTTGCTCTTGCGACACCCAGTGAATACATTTATTTTCTCGCCCGTATTCCTAATGGAAAACAAGGGAGGGGGGCCGCAGGGCAGGGGGAGGCGCCCGCGCTCGCAGAAACCCCCCGGCCGCGATCAAAACGCGCGCATAACGACCCGGCGGGGCGAGCGGGAGCCTCCTGCCTTCCCCTCCACCATAATCCGGGATGAGCCGCGGGGAGGGAGCGCGGCGCCCGCACGCACCCGCGCACACAACCGCGCACACCGGCCGCCCCAGCAGCGCTGCCTCCTGCCCCGCGCGCACCGAGCCGCGCAGCTTCCCCCCCGCGCCGCCGCCCGCGGCCGCCCGCGCCTCCCTCCTCGTCCGCCGCCGCCGCCGAGGCCGAGGAGCGCGCGGCGCCCGCGCAGCGCTCGGGGGGCGCCGGCAGCGGCGCGGAGCGGAGCGGGCCGCGCGCGGCTCTCGGCGGGCTCCGGCTGGGCGGCCGCCGCCCTGGCGATGGGCAGAGCCGCCGCCCCCCGCCCGCCTCCCCGCGCCGCCTCCCGCCTCCTCCGCGCCGCGCCGCGCCGCGCAGCCCGGCCCGCCTCCCGCTGCCGCTCCGCGCCGCTGCAGGAAATGCGCAAAAGGCGTCGGGGTGGGAGCGTGTGCGTGTGCGTGTGTCCCCGCGCGCTCGCCCCTGTCTGCCGGGAGCACAAAGTTTGGCCCGCGGCGGGGAGCGGGGCGCGCGGAGAAAGCCCCACGCGCGGCCGCGGCTGCCGCGGGCTGCGCTCGCTGCGCGCTCCGCGTTCGTGCGGCGATTTGTTTTACCCCGGCTCTGGTGTGCGCGCCCCCTCCCCCTCCTTCCTTCTCCTCCCAGGATAAAAGTGGCGAAGCAGCGTGGAAAAAAAACATCCTTGCGCGTCTTCCTGCGGAGCTTTAAATAGCCCAGCAGCTTTATTGAAGTGCTTTATCACTTGCATCCCGCCCCGAGGCAGCGCTGCCGCCGCGGCCCCCGAGCGCGGGGCGCTCCCGGCTCTGGGAGCCCTGCGGGCCACGAGCCGCGGTGCGGGGCCGGGCCGGGAGGATGTGGTGGGCGCCGAGCGGCGGCGCTTCCTCCCGCCGGGCCGGGCCGAGCCGGGCCGGGCCGCCCCGCGCGCCGCCTTTTGTTCGGCCTCACTTTGCGCGGCGGCACCGCAAGGGACCGCGCGGGCCCGGCCCGCAGCGGCCGCGCGCTCCGGCCCCTTCCCCGGCCCCTGGCCCGGCCCGGCCCGGCCCGGCCGGCGGCGGAGGCCGCGCTACGTCAGCGGGGGCCGGGCCGCGGGCAGAGTTTCCCCGTGAAGAGCGAGCGACGCGGCCTCCCCCGGCACGGCCCGGCCCGGCCCGGCCCGGCGCCTTCTTCCCTCCCGCCTTCCCTCCCTCCTGCCCGGACCTGGGCGGGCCCCGCTGCGGTGCCCATCGCCGGCCCCAGTCCCCCGGCCCCGCCGGCCTCCGCTGGGCACCGCGCCGAGGTGCCCCCGGCCCGCGCCGCGGCACTCGGGGGCACCCAGAGGAATAAAAACTACCCCCAGCGGGGCCGCTTCATGTTGCATCGAGCCTGTCTGCGCGCCGGGTACCACCTCGGGCGCTTTCATCCTCGTGTGCTCAGTCCGTGTGCGGTGTTAAATCACCCGGGGACTAAGTTTCCCCTCCCAAAAACACAGACTGTAGAGCTATGCGGCTTCCTCTGGGGAGGGCGATTGCTGGATTACTTATTTTTAGCCGGGGCTTTTGCCAATCTTTTGCGAGAAGGGCCTTTTATGAGATTTGGTAAAGGTTCAGTTCACTTTAGTACCACTAGGAAGAGCAGCCTTGGGCCAGCTCGTGTGTTTGAGCTGGGAACTCTTGAAAAAAAGTCGCAGAACAAGGTCGCGGATTGCTCAGATCCAGTCAAGTAAGGATGTAATAGGTTAGCACCAAATCCTATGTCTGCATCTTGAATTTCTGGCAGGGGAGCGCAGAGCAGATACTTACAGATTCCTTCTGCAGGTAATGGCTCGGGCAGGCGCTGTGTCTGGAGCTGATAGACTAGTGCCAGGCTCTGCGCTCCCAGAGTCGTTCCCAGGCTGAGGACACTGTGCTAATGAAGCCTAAGGGTCATGACAGCATTCACGCTAACGGAGGAAAGTCTTTTTGGTGCCTACTGCAACTCAAACTAGTAGTAAAAGCAGAAGTACAGTAAAATTTCCATGCTCATTATCATTTTGACAATGCTGAAGTACAACCTTCTGCTGCCGAGCTGTGATATGGCGCCAATTACAGGAAATGCCTTCCTCCCAAATCAGTGTTTCCTGGGCTCACGCTCAGACAGCTGTGATACATCCACAGCATTACTGCTCTAAAGCCCTGTACTCACAGGCCACAGCAGAGTACAGGAATCGCTGCCTCCTCTCCCCTTCGCGCCAAGCACAACCTGGCTCGTACTGCGCTATACACAGTCTTAATGCGTCAGAATGAAGCCCTCTGCAAGTAAATCTTTCCCTACGTTTATGTTTCTGAATTACAGTTAATTGAGAAAGTATTTTCTATTTCCTTAGACATTAGAAAATTTAACAGCTGAGCAGATACCTCTTTTGATTCTTTCCTGTTTATTTCTGTGAGGCTTTCAGCTATACATGTATTCTGAATTTCCAAGGTGAGATTTAAATAAACACAGTTTCCATGGAGAGTTTAATGACCTAGCATCTCTGCGAGATTACACCTATTATAAACACATCTGTATATTTACACAAATAATACATACAATCATATTAAGAAATCTTATTTGGGGGAAATTACACATATGATTTACATGATTAACTGCATGCATGTGTAGGCCCTGATGTCTACTTTGATTCATCTGTACTTCTCCATGCACTGAAGTAAGATAAGGTTTGGTTTCGCAGGTTTTTGGCACCTGTGTGAATGAGGGCCAACAAGCTCACTAGGATCAGTTAGTTCCATCCTTACATTGATTAGGAAAGTATCTGTGCACATGTGTTTTCATTATATTCATTTAATTTCCTTCTTTGTATGCACGTTTTTATACTTCTTTTTTAATCATCTTTCAGAAAGCAGGTCCATCTCAGGACTGAGCTTTTAACATCAGGCAGTTATTAACTTACCAAAAAAAAAAAAATCCCTGAACAATACTCTTAAAATCCAATTAACTTAGATACAATGAACAACATTCAGATACTTCCTACAAAGTTCATCAATAGAAAAATTGGCAGCACTACCTCAAAAATTGTTTTTACCTAGCAGACAATAAAGAGCATCCCAGCTGTAAGTGTCATTTTTAACCTGGTAGATTTTTAAGCACTTAGTTTTTTGCATGATTTTATTTCCTGTTCTCCTACTGTTGAGAAGGGTTTGGTTCTTAAAGTGTTGAAGAGCAAATGCTATTGTTTCTAGTGCTTCTAGGAAGGTAAAGACAACAAGACATAGGATGTGCCATATTTCTGATATAGAAAGGCAAGAGGAAGCACTCTACCTACATCCTGTGTCCTGGTACAAAAACTACTCCAAAACTACACCCTATGGTAATTACACCTGTGGTACTCTTGCCAGCGTCTTTCAGAGGAACATGGAGGGCCTAGAATCTGGATATACAGGACTGGTTGAGAAATCAATTTACTCCACTAAAGTAGCTTCTGCTACCTAATCCTTCTGCTCAGCACTCTGCCTGGGAGACTAAAATACACCCTGTTTTGTGTCTGGACTCCTCAAGGCCTAGGCTGCTCAGCCATAGGAGTGTTTGCAGATTTGTGATTTGATACTCTCAATACAGCTACTTGGCAGACAACTGTACAGCCAGCGTGTTCCGAATACTGTAAGGGAAACATTCCCAGAAGATCATGAAAGCGTGGTGTATTTGCACGTGCATCCTAATTTCGGAAGGGGGTGCATTCAGCCTGTAACGGACAGCAATGGTAACAACAGCACGTAGCCCTCTGCGGAGAGGAGCCTTTCAGAACATCTTTTACTCCTTCCAGTCCCGTTCAGCCTCTGCTTCCCCTGCTTCATGGGCAGTGCCAGCGAACTGGAGGGAGCAGGAGGCTGGAGGCAGCGTTTGCTACCTCGGGTTAGTCCCTGACCTTTCCGCGGCCTAGGAATGCGACAAGGCTCTGTGGAGAAACAGCTCTATCTGGTGGAGGGAGCCTGTAAGATCCGGCCAGGACTGCGAATGGGCTCTGCGCAATTGCTAGAGCCGCAGCTCCCGCTGCCTTGGAGGGGTCCTTGCCCAAGGCTGGTGGACAGCTCAGCTGGGTTGTCAAGAGGCAAGAGTGTTTTCATTGGTTGGTTGGTTGGGTTTTGGTTTGTTTTCCCCACGGTCCAAATGGTCAAGTCGGTGGTCACCAGTAAATAAAGCAGGGGGCTGTACCTATCTTCATCACTTCAAAACTAACGCTTGTGTAGGTTTCTGGTGCTCTCCCGAAGAACTGCTTCAGTCTTGGAGAATTGCTGGCATATTTCAGGTTGTTCCAGATCTGGGAGAATGAAGAGGGATTTTGTTTGGCTTTGCTTTTTAAAGGAGCATCATTTCTTAAAGTTATACTAAACCAGTTACACATGAAAAAGTCCAGGCTTGCATGGAAGGAGAGATTTTCTGAAACAGCTCTATGTCAAAATAGAATAAAAGCCAGATCCCAAACTACAAACATTATGAAATTTGATTTTTGTTTCTGACCCCACACTTCCACACCAGCCATGAATACATCGAAGCACTGTGTATGTGAAGATGTTCACTAACACAAGTACTTCCACTGAATTTCTTTGGACTTACTGAATCTGTTTATACAAGAGAAATAGTTGAGTGTTAGTGGGATCAGCCCCTTCCTGGCATGAAATCACTGGAATCAAAGACTGCCAGTGAATGCTAAGCATCTTTGGAAGTCAAATGATTATTTAGATATTTAACTTTGGACTCACAGATATAAAATGAAAATCCTCAAGAACATTTTCACTCCTATCATGCTGCAGAGGATCTTTGGGGTACACCAATATCTTCTTTTCTAAAGATGAAGGCAAAGCCCAGCTTCACTGAGCTTGGTCAAACTGCCAACACCACTTTGACAACTCCTCTCGTGTCCAGCCAATTCCCTAGTAATTTATTCTTCACTGCAAAGCCTGTACCTGGGGAAGTTGCTTAAGGCACTCCTAATGTTCTCTGTGAATCCCTTTTTCAGTCTGAGACTAATGCTCTCCAACTCTCTGTCTACTTTAATTATACTTTTGGTACTCTTCCCAGCTTCTTTTAGAAGAACATGTTAAACTGAGCCTTTGTTTGTTAGCTTTTGTTGGGGAGAAAACTTTTAGACTATATCTGCATTGCAACTGATAGGGGCTTGCAGGATCCTCAGCTTTAAAGTACCAAGTTCTGGCAAACATAGTAACATGGTGACTTTGCTGCAAGGTCTACTAGTCAGCTTATGATCTCCGGTAGCTGGTTTGCTAGCCGAGACTGAACCCCATGATATCATACCTTCTTGGCTGCCCTTAGCTGAGCCATAGATTACAGCCAGCTCAGGCATATCTGCATGTGCTACAAAAACATACTTCCAGTTACAGAACATATGCTTAGGTCATATCTAGACTACAGACTTCTGGCTTAGTCAGGGCCACAGAGCAGTACGAGCCCAGGAAAACACAGCTGTGCCAGGGGCTCTTACCAGTATACATATATACATATATATGCATATAAAACAGACACACACATATATACATATAACATATACAATTTTTGCTTGTGGACAGTGATTTTATTATACTGGTATAAAAAGCCCTAGCACTGTAGCAGCTTGCTGGTAAAATACAGCACTATCTCTATACTGGAAATGTGTCCCAAACATAGGCTTAGACTGAGTCTAGTACATGGTGGCAGCATTCACTATGGGTTTGCAGTTCAAAGCATTGTTGCTATTCTAGACATGGAGTTGTTGGAGAAGCTCGTGCAGGGTAAAACCCAGATCTACTCTCTACCAAACATTTAGTTTTCAGACCTCACTAGAGAATTTAAAACAAATTCATTGGGCAGGAAAGCTTGCAGTTGGCTGATATTGCTCTGAACTATAATAGGAGTCTATTATAACTGTATTCTTACTCAATAATTAGTTGTCCTTGCTGGGAATAATAATGGGACAGAGTGATGAGGAGCACTTTGGAGAGAATTACACCACATCCAGTGCCCACATCCAGTGTGTGGATTTTGGGATAGGTTGTTATTTATCCATGCTTCTGTTGGCTTTTGCTCTTATTTCTGCTTTATTTCTATCAGTCCAATACTACAGCATTGTTCCTACTGGAAACTCTTCCCCACTTGACATGGACCTCCACAAAAGGCACCCTCCCAGGGAATGTGAGTGCATTTGCCTCCAGAAATGGAATTTTCTCTCGGTGTCCTAATACAGTACAGAAAGTGCTCACCATCAAACACACGGCAAGATTCAGCATATTCCCTCCAGAAGAGACTGCAGCTCTGGCCTACTGTTTCACTAAAGCAGACACAGAAGTTTATTTTAATGACAATGTAACTGATCTTGCAGCTATCCTGTAAAATGTTAATGGGTTTGAGTTACTGGAGTCGGGGAGGACAGACTGTTAGTCTGGTTTATTGAGACTTTGCTAGGATTCATCTAACTGTCTGCTAGAAAATTTGCAGTATCTTTCACTGTTACATGTGGCACTCCAAGGCAACTCATCACATAGTTGGTAAATTGCAACTGAGTGTATCCAAGGGTGTCCAAGCTGTGACTTCCAGTATGAGCTTTTGCTCATTTTTAGTGATCTTAAATCACACATCAGTTCATTGGTATCAGTTAAATACATATAAAAATAAGAAAATGCTTTTCAAAAGTACCTATTTTTAAAGGGTTACATTTTGGAAGTGACTTTGAATTCTGAGTGCTTTAATTGTGGAAAATCTGACTGGAAATATCTCAGCTATCTCAAGTGGACTGTTTTGAGAATGTAGTCCAAATCACCTGCTTAAAATCACATGTGAAATCATTAAAAGAGTCATTAATAAAAGCTGTAGCCCATGATATCAGCCTTCCAGCAGCCTTTTCCCACTACAGTGTTCAAGAAATCAAACTTTCTAAACTGAGAAAGTAATACAAAAATAAGCAAGTGATTTAATGATTTACAGTATTAACAGTATCGTCACTCAGGACCTGTAGAGCATGCTGAGCTTTGTTTTTTACCTGGCTTCATTAACCATGATAACAAAAGCCCCCCAAATCTTACATATGTGCATAATATCACAGTCTGAAGTGTCAGAATTCAGAACTCTGCAGTACACATATTCCTCTGGATTTCTTTGGAGAACTGAAATGTAGTATCTAGCTATGCAATTACAAAATTGTTATTTCTTCAAAGTACCAGAAGTCCTGGTATAGGGGACAGTTTAAGCTTTCTAAGATATGAACACTCTCATAATGGTTGTTTCTCTAACATACTTCCCATAAGAAAAGGAAGGGAATCAATGCGAAAATATATGGGTGGCATCAAGTGGTGGACAAGTAGGAGTGTGTCAGCAGGCTGTATCTGGGCAAAATTTTAAGGTGTGGACAGACAGAAAGGTCTTTTCCCACAGGCTCATGCATTAGGAGCCTCTGCTGTCAAATGCAGAATAGGAAACATCTGACTGCTAAGCAAACATGATTCATGGCTTTAGCGTTCACATAAGGAACGAAGACTTAAAGGATCAGCTGGCCATAATTACTCCTTCGCAGTTTGTTTTACTTTTCTTTTTGCTGTTCGTGTTTGTGAGCATGGTTGTGATTTGTCATACACCACTAGTCTTCTGCGTTTACATGCCCACCATGTACTCACCCCATGATCTGTCCAGATAAATCTTCATCTCTTTTACTTAGTCTGCTCTGTACTGTATTGTATCAATCAACACAAAGAATTTATTCCGTAAACATAATCCCAGCCTCTTCTCATGCAGCGTGAGAGGGGCAAAATGCAAAGGAGGATGCGAGTCTATGAAGCAGAACACTTCTTGCAAGAAAGTGCATGATCTACTCCCATTAAAGTTAGTCGTGAACTTCAGATCCTGAGAAAAGCCTTAAGGATTTGAGTTACTATTACTGAATGGGGATTGTGCCTCTATAACCTCACAGCTTTCTACAGAATTTTCATATGTCCAGAAAGCATCCTTCTTGACTCTCATAACACTTTAATTTTAGAATTTGATACCTACCCTGTAAAGACAAAGACAATTTAATTGAATCTAATTAGAAAACTGTTTTTCTCCCTTATGGAAAATCAAGGATTTTTTCCCTTATGGAAAATCAAGGAATTTTATCTAATGCATATAAAAATAAATCTGAATGTATTGTATTTATCATAACTATCAATATAACTCAATGAAAATATATATGTAGATGTAATTATAATGGTATAGATTATTCTACAGTGCTATTCACCAAAAATGCTTCTCATTTCTAATATCAATATAAATGAAAGAAGCTTTGGGAGCTTTTCAGTGTCAGGGGTTTTGACTGATATGTCAAAAAATATTCCTGCATATAGGAAATCTGGTATTCCTCACCCATCCTTAGTGGAAGAGCAGGAAAGTCACTGCATCTGGAGGTCTAGATATGATGCTTGAAAAAGCCACCAAGAGAAAACATTAATGTTTCTGCTTTTGAATTTCTCCATTATTCTTGTAGGTATCACAGTCCTTAGAGTACCTCATAATTCTTCAGTAAATAAGCAATAAAATGCATATATTCACTTGGATCATGTAGTATTTTTTGCTTCACTTTCATTTTTCCCCATTTAATTTATTTTAATGACTGTTTATTCAAAGTAAGGAGATTTCTGTTTTATGCTCCTATGTTCCAGTATATATTTAACATTGTAATATTTAGCCTGGTTACAAATGTTGTTCCTTCATGGATTAGGTTAAATGCATGCTTATAAATTAAAGAAACAGTGTTAGAATGTATCTTCCTCCAGCGTGAGGAGGTAGCGTAGACTTATTCCAAAACACACAAAGGTGTTGTATGCAGTAGGAAGTAATATGGGAGAGAGGATTGTATTTTTTTTTAATTTAACAAGTTTTGCAGAAGCAGCTGTTATATAATCAAAGTAGAATTTTATCTTACTTCTAACATTTTTACAAGATATTCTCATAACTTTTCACTTCTTTTTGAATGAAACTTCTCTAGTTTTTCCTATTTTTATATACAAAGGTTTGAGTAATATCATTCCAGACATTTTTGAGGTATGTGTGGATTAATATCATAACCCTTTTCAGATGTTTCAGTGGCATAATTAATGCCTGACTATTTCAATAATGGCAGAGAACAGAAACATCACACCTAGTTTGTTTGTTTGTTTTTAATTTTGTTATGATCTCAGGCATGTCAAACCTGGAAAAATCAATGTAATTGTTTCAAAGTTATGAGTTTTAAATGAGACATTTTGCTCAGGAAAGCTTTGCCTGAATTTCTTGTTCTTATCAGTCTAAAAAGACAGAAGCTAACACCTTCAAATGCATTTAGGTACATAAATATTAAAGTTCTCTAAAGGGCTGATAATGAGCTCAGTTAGGCTCTCATTATAGTTCATGCATCTTATAGTTACAGCACTTTATTGAGATATAGTGAATTTCAACACCTAATTTCAATAACTTTTTTTTTTTTTTAAGGTGTTCAGATGACTTCTGCTCACTTAGAAATTTAGGCCTTTATCCTACATTTAAATGCATGCATGAATCTATCAAGAAAATAGAAAAGTTGGAAAATTATGCAGGACAGAAAGAGTTGAAGAATTTTGAGGTTTGGGCATTGGGGGCTAAAAAATGAATCCTGTCTCAGTCGTTAGGTCAGTAATGGAACAGTTAGAAATCTTTCACTGATACATAATCCTCCTTACTTTGGCAATGCAAATCTACAGATGAGACACAGCTTTCAGAGAGATAGTGGAAGTCAGCAAGCTGTGAGATATTGCCACCCATTTCTTTCAGCCCAAATACAATGCATCGTTATATGCAGTATGAAATCTGATCAACAACTTTATGGAGACCTTGCTTGAAAGGTAGCTTCTACAGGGAAAAAACACATTACTGTAATGGAAAGGTACAAATACTCCAATCTTAAAAGTTAGGAAATAGAGGATTGATCTATACTGTATGATTAAAATCTGTTCCCTGGAATCTTCATGGATAGGAATGCTTTCCAGATTTGTCCTTCAAACAGTTGTTCAACTATCAACTGTCATATCCACCTACATTATTCTGCTTTACAACCTTCCCAAAGATCCCAGATCTTCCCAAAGTCCTCCTAGGAGTCTAAATCAAAAATTATGGAGGGCCCTTAAATTCTATGGAAGGCCCTTCCAAACTGTACAAGAAACTCACCCAGGACCTGCCAAAATCTGTATCCAGTGCTACCCACTAACAAAGCAGGCGAAAGCTTACGAGAGTTTGTGACTCAGTGAAGAGGGAAAGTTTATATACATTTAGATTATTTAGTTTATTTTCTCACATTCCTGTGATAGCCTTCAAACATGAACCTCCTTATTACTTCATATGATAATAAAATCAGCCATATTAAAGCAATTTTTGCTGGATTAATTCTGCCAGATGATAACTGATAATAGACTGCCCTCTAGTAATCATCAGTTTAATTAATGGTTTGACCATAAAATTGTTTTTTGGAGTGGCGAAAGTGGTGCTAAAATAATGTTTTGACCCATAAAATACTAGAGCCAAGCCACAAAGAAGAGTTTACAGGGGAAGTAATGTCACTATTCTTTGCCACTGTGTATACTTACATTTGGGATATTATTGTGGGGATATTGGTTTATTGACCATCAAGAATATTTATTGTTGTTGTTACGGAAACAACACTACTGAAGTATGGGTGGTTACCCATTGTCGCTTCCTTTGACAACATGTTGAGAACAAAAATGCACTTTTGGGAACTAGTGTTGAATTGCTGCAAACTTATTCAAACAAGAGGAGACAAAACAAACAAGTTGGTGTGATTTTGTTTCACACAGGGAGCCTGCCTTGTTACCTGCTTTCTTGTCACACTCCTGTCAGGTCTAATAGCACAGGCATCATCATCTACTCTGAATTGTCTTCACAGTTTGCCTTGCCTTTTTCCAGCAGTCAAATCTTCAATCACAACCTGCCCAATTTACAACTGAGCAACACTCTGCCTTTTTGGCTGTGATAGATGAAATCCAGCACCACTCCTATCCCTTCACAACGCTGCAAGGATCTGTGTAGGCTTTTGCTGAAGCTTTGCCTATGACAGCATCCTGCTTGCTCTCATGATTCATTCCCTTTCTCATATATTTTCCCTTCCACGTTCCCACACAGCCCATCCCCATTCTACCTACACCCACCTCTGGGTTCACTCAACTTCAAGCAGGCAAAGCTCCTTTCTTACATTTTAATTCAAATCCTTTGGTGTTTCTCCAAAGCCACCTAGGAGTTCCCTGTGGACAGACGTGAACCAACGCTTTGTTCTGCAGAACCTAAAATTCTCCTTTGCTGTGACACCTGCAGACGCACGCAGAGCATTGGTCTGCATTTGATCCGTTGTTTGGCACACAGCATGGTAGGACACTGCTCTCCAGCACTGTGGCTGCTGGAGCCACGTGGCAGCAAAAGGACTGAATCAAGGAAATAATAGATTTGTATTCTTTCCTCAAGGTTCCTATGCAACAGAAATCTAGATAGAATAATTTAAATTGGAATGATTAATTAGAGATCAGAAAAGAAAAAAAAGGCATTTTCAAACTCTTAGGTATTCCTTAACGTCTTCTGTACTCCTTGCATGTGAAGTTGCTAAGTCCATGCCAATAAAAAGTATAAAGGATGAGCAGATGTTTTAGTTTTTCTGGAATTAGTAAACAAAAACACCACAGTTAATAGGTTAATAGCTCTTCTTCTTTACTGAGTGGCAGAGATTATTGAGATTCTTGCAAATGTGTTCTCCAAAATATTTAATCAGTCTCCTCTCCTGCGTGCAAAATGGTCTTCAGGATAGCTGGTAACATCTTGCCTCCCAAACACTGATCATAGATTTAGTAAGATATACTTCACTTCTGACTCTGTCTTCTAGCAATTCACCTCACTTTTACTGTCTATAACTGCCACTTTGAAGAGACTTTTAAAAAACTGCAAGTTTCAAAATAATATGGTATAAATACGGTATTCAAATCCCCGTGGTCACCTAACTGCATTGTTATGGATTCACAGATCTTAGCAATAAACTCCTAATAAGAAGCAATTGCATTACAGTATTACATGCAGTATTACAGTGTTCAGGGAAATGAACATACTTTTCTTCACCCAGGAAAGCTGAAGAGGGCAGCTAAAATGAGAACTAGGCGGTTAGCTCACTGCTAATGGAAGGATACTTCATTTAGGAATGTGGGGAAGTGTAATATGTCAAGCATATCCTAAATTAAGTTGCATGGCATTGCAAAACTATGACTGCAAAGTCATAGTGTGTATACGGGTGGGAGTCAGCAAATAGACGTGATGGAAGCTCAAAGTTCCTCTTTAAACTTGTAATGTGTTCACTGGTATTTTATTTATAGAAGCAATTATATCTGGCTATACATAGTTGTTTTACAGAAATAGCAGCTAAGTTTTATGTGTTAACATTCTCCATTCATTGGAATTTTTGAAATTGCTTGTCAGAGAATAAATGATCTGCTATGGTGCAGGATAAGAAAGACAAAACCAAGCAACAAAACCTGTCCATTTTCTAGTCCTGTTATTCCTATTAAAGCAGACTTGCTGGCTCACTCTTTCCTGAACCTAACAACATTACCTCAAAGTCAGCATAGAGGAGGCATTTAATATGTTTATATTACCTCCAAAGTTTGGCCTCGTTACAAAATACTGTGTGTGCTTCAAACTGAACAGATATTGTGACTGAGCCTGCAGGACTGACCATAATTATTTAGAAGAATGGTCGCTAGGATTACTATCAGAACCATCTCCAAAGTATTTTTTACAAAATTGCGTGCTGCCATACTAGTAAAACTACTTAACTGTTGCAACTACAGTCAGAAAACAAGCTGTAGCTTCACTACGGGAAGGCCATGTCACGGCCTAGCATGATATTCCAGTGGTAGCTTTTGGCTGCTGTAATCAATTGCAGACCTGCTGGATCTAAAGAAAAGAAAAAATTATTCCCCTCGGCAAAGAGCAGAGTCTTTCTCAGGTCAAACCTAGGACCAGACTGATCAATCCTCAGCCTCAGCTCTGCTGAAGACAGTGGCATTTCAGGTATGCGATAGAGGCTGTAATGCCTCTTTGCTATTTATAGTTATGTGGACTTGTCCACATACATTAAAAAAAAAAAAAAACTCTCAGAGTAAAATCCGTTGAATTTTAAAGCTCCTGAAGATGGGAAAAGAGAGAAAATGCTAACTGAGAAATAAAGAGGAGTCCTCTAAATGGTAACTTCATGTTGTGGTATCTAGTACTATGACTAGACTTTGGCTACACACAAACTTTCTTGTTTCAAAATAATCCACAGACTGCTTGGTTGGAGTGGTTTGGGTACCTCTCTATAAAATAATGTGCCAATGGCAGACCAATGGCAGACAGCAGGTATTGTGATTGTGCATGCATGGGCAGGAACTGGTCCAATTTTTATGACAGAATTGTCCATTAAAAAAGGCACAAAAAATGACAACATATTCAAAGTTGCCAAAGTACTGGTGCCTTCTAGGCTCAGATAACTCCTACTTACTAAACTCTAATATTCTTATGTACCCCCCTTTGTGTACTAAGATCAGAGCATATCATAGCTATTATTTATCCTTGCACAGCCTTCTAGGAAACATAGTAGCCCATTTTACGAGGAAGAACTGAGACACAGAAAGAAAGACCTCAAAGGTCGCACAGGGTATCGGTAGCAGAGGAAGAAACTGATACTGAGATTTAGATTCCTGTTCCCTAGATCTAGCCTTCATATACTGCTGAAAACATCTGATCAGTTTGTAAGCACTTAAGCGTCAATTTGAACAGACGGGTGTTTTATGGCCTGCCTGCTTGACAACATCATCTTCTGCTTACAGGAGCGATACCTTTTATCAGTTTGTATGTAACAAGACACACAGCCCTGTGAATGCTTAAGGTCTTGACCTAGGTGCTTCTATAAACAAAGGAAACTGGAAAAAAATAAATGCTAAGAGAGAATACAGACACATTATATCCTTTCTGTCCTTCCATGTATCCAAACAAAAGCCTACTTTGTAAACTCTGATTTGTCTCTGACAAATAATAATAGGGAAAAATGCTCTCATGTGGATAACAGTACAGAAGAAGGTTTTGCGATTTCTGTTAACTAGCTTTGAGTGGACTGCCTCAATTCTGACTAAATCCCCCCCAAATGTGATGACTTCCAAAAAGCCCAATATAATGTTGTACAGCCCAATCAAAATGTTCACTATAATCTTAAGCATGCTTATTTACAGAAACTAAAGGTAGAATTATCCACTAGAAATCCCCAAACTGCTGTTTGCTTCTGATTATAAATAGACCTTAATGTCTGAATTTATGTATCTGGTAACCCAAGAAGCATAGCCTACATTTCAGTCAAAGCATCCTTTGGTATCCCTTAACTTTCTTATAAGATTTGCCTGCCTTTTTTTCCATTCCCATTACATATATGCATTGGAAGACTAACATGTAGCAGAGTTTCAGTAGCAATTCTGCAAAATAACTACAAGGATGAGTGAGAAGAGCCCAACCAACCAGCTCTGTGCAGCTACACCATTCAGAGACCCTGTATGGAACATCATGAAGGAACAGGATACAGCCCAGTACCCTTGAGCAAATCCCTTATTTTGTCTGTGTCTTGGTTCTCCAAAACCAAGAGGCAATTTTTGCCACACAAAAATATTAGTGCCTTGTCTGGATGTCGTGGAACATATGGTAATTCTAAATATGGTGAAAATTGTTTCCTCAGAGATCTCTGCTTTTGCTGATTTAAATTTGCCAGCCCTGAACCAAACTGCTGTATAACACCGACCACTCGATCACTGCTAGACACATCACAGCACCTATGGGCAAGAGGCATGGGTGAGGATGCCGTCACGCTGTGTTTTTGTGCAGATACAGCCAGAGAGGTTGTGTCTCTCACAGGGGCCTTTCAGCCTGAAGACAGGAAGCCCATTCTAAGACAGGAAGGAACAGAAGAATCCCAAAACAGATGGGGATTACAAAAGCACTTTGAAAGCATATTGAAATGATAGGCTATGCAGTCGGTTACACCACTTGCCATGCTCTTCCAAGCCTTGTAGACAAGGAGGAATTGATGAGGTTTTAGAGCAGGATATATACTTTTTTTTTTTTTTTTTTTTTTTGGTAGATGCTCTTATGTCAGCACTGGTTTGCAAGAGGCCTTTACTATTTAATTGGGATTTTTTTTGCCTTTTTTCCCCCCCCCCCTTCTGTAAGGCTACAGACAGGTGCAGACAAACACGAGGAAGCTCTGCTCATGCTCTGAGCTGCGCAGACCCCAGCCAGCTTCCGTCTGGAAGATGTAGAGCCATGCTAATGTGGCACCCTGCCCAAGCTAACATACCCTGCCTCTCAGCAGGACTTATTAGCTTAGGCTTGTGCCTAATAATCCTACTTCTGGACTGGGGCCTGGCTATGTGTGACAAGCTCAGGGCATGGGCAGGAGTCTCATGTCTTTCTGACCCTCTCTCGCAGCTTTGTTTCATTACATTTGGTTACCTTTTGTTGAGAAACGAACCGATAAAGAACAATTCTCTTCTCTCTATTGCACTCCTAATGAAATTTTTGTCCATCTGCCAAGACGATAACAAAACACATGAAAACCTCAGAGTTCAGCTTACACCATTACCGAAGCAGCAGCAAGGGCCACAGAAGCAGCTAACTCAGGAGCTGCCAAAGTGCTGAGGCAGGACAGAGAGGTATGGATTACCTTCTATATGAAGACTCAATACAGACCATATGATGGTCTGCATGTTCCTGCAACACAGCCAAGAACCAGGTTGCATTCTCTCATACCATAACTAATCTAGCATCTGCCCCACACAGCCAATTTCCTGCCCCCTTATGGGGAACACTGTGAAGACCTGGATTTCCTCCAGTTCTCAAAGAGGAGAGAGAAAGACCCAGCACATGGCCCCCCAGCTCACCTTCCCTCCTGACATTTCACGTGGCATTAATTTTCCAGTTCCTAGAAAAAGAGAGAAAAGGGCAGCTATGCTAGGTTTCTTTCCACTGACTACCATTACAACCACAAATCCGTCAGTGCTACACTAAGATGACAAATTTCACAGGTTTTATGATCTTCAACTTTGTCTACTGTGGAAAAGATACAGGATTCAAGCCCCATTGGTGACATGAGATAAGGGACAACCGCACTCAATTTAGCTTCTACTTTTCCGTAGAAATTCAGAAATTCCATTCAACCCTATCGGAATGCCACTGAGATTGCAAAGTAAAGCACTGAGTATGGGAGAATAGTGAGAATTTGGGATGTTCACACGAGTTTAATTTTGCCTCCTCGTGAATACCGCGTTGTGATATTTTCTTTTTATTTTTTTCCATGGGCTGCCTACCCCCATCAGTAAAGAACTGTGCAATGGACAGAGACACAATCACTTGAGTACCTCCAGGCATGAATTTTGCTGTTGATACACCTAGAATCTCTTTTGCAAGCAAGTATACACTTATTTCATCCTCTGTGCAGACTGGTAAGAAGCCATAAAAGCTATATAAACCCAGCACAAAGCTGCAGCTCATACATTCTCCATTAGCAAGTTCTATTATTTCAAGCTAAGTGATGCACTAGCTATGGCTGCACAAGTTTTGCTCAGCTCAGAGAACAGATGGATCTTTTGCTTGTAAAACACCATATAGATTTACCTTGTGCTGAAGAATTTTTAAGTCAAGCTTGGGAAAGCATTTTATTCATTCTATTCAGGGCAAAACTTCAAGAAACTGACTTTTAAATCCCTCTGAAATCTTAGGAATAATCTGTGTTTAAACTTAGTCATATGCTTTAATCTGCCTTTTTTTTTTTTTTTTTTTTTTTTTTTTTTTTTTACCTTTTTGCTCTCCCAAATAGAGAAAAATTTAAGCCCATGCTTTCCTGATTGGAACTCTAAAAACATTAACATATCTGACAGTGATTTACTGGTGTCGAGTCGAACCCCATCAGAGAACAGTAACACACCGAGCAAGCATTACATCTGGGACAGTAAAAGGCATCTTGCTTTGTAACTATACTGCACTGCGTTAGAAAGTAAATCCTACATATTTATGAGAGGAAAAAGCCTCGCATTATTAGATCAGTTTTATTCAAAATGATCCAAATTAGGGAGTTTCAAGTTTTATATCCTTCACTTGAATTTACAACTGGTGCGTTCTTTGAACTGAACTCTGAAATAATTGGGTAAATGCCTTTTTAAAGGTTTAGAGAAATGTCAGTCTTAATCCTTTGCAGCAGGGGTCACTATAAACAAATCTAAAAGAAGTTGCCAGCATAGAATACATACGCCAGAACAGATAGTAAAATTACTGAATATAGATAAGGAACAGTGCCACAGTAGGTAAGCAGGAGGAAAAAAACCAAACATTTTTATAAAGATAATTTCCCTAAAATCAGCTGTATAGGCTTAGCTCATCATTACAAGAATGATGACCTAATTTCAAATTATTTATAGAAAAGAAATGAAGTTGACTCTGTGATATGTACTTAGGCACAGGAATTTTAATGCAGTGTATCAAAGCAGTCAGATGACATAGTCAGTATTTTTATATTAAGAACAAAATTTCACTGCAAGTATTACGAAGTATAACCAGACCAACTATTTAAATATGATCTTAAAGCTATTTATAGTCACAATCTTAATCAGTGCACTGAGTGAACTATATTTATAGCTGTATTTAAAGGCTGTTTTCACATGGGTGTAACAGCAACGTCTGCTCTGAAGCACAAAAATTCAGAACCTCACCTATTGCAAATGAAGATATTTCAATTGAAAAACTCTTCTATGGTTTCTAACGTGATTTCTTAAAGTGTGACATTAGCTGGTTAAAATAGAGCAGTTTAGTCTTAGCAGGGGATACTTCCCTATTACTAAAGCACTCTGTTCTTACCAGTACAAGAATCCAAGTGAATCAGCTCTGAGCCCTCCAACTCTTATACTCCTGACTACCTTTAAACATGTGAACATTTCTGCTGAGGTCTGTGAATCAGACCTTCAATTTGTGCAAATCATAGGCCCTATTTAAATCAACAGAGCTGTGAGAGTTTATATCAGCTGATATAAATTTCATTTGGCACGTTCTTTTGGCACAGCTCACATAACCCCATGCATAATGACAAGTATGTGCTTAAGTCTCTGTCGAGGCCCCCGGAAAGCTATAGAGGTCAGGTAAGCTTCACGGAAAGGGAGAGACTGTATCAAACATTATTGTGTTTAAAGTTATTCCAGGCCATTAAACACACATTTATTATAAAGTCAAGAAGAAAAACTATGAATTATTTAAGTTTATTACACCTTAGTTACACTTAAGATGGTACCATTCCAAGACTTGAGGCTGGTAGTTATGACCACAAGTTACAAATATTTATGATACAAAGAAGGAGACCTTTTACGGTAATGCAAGTTTAAAAGGAGGTTTCAATGTAATAGCCTATTTGCTACATTCTTACAATGACAGAAAATTAGCACCCTCACTACATTTTGCTTATGAAATGGACTCATAGGATCCTTGCTGAGAGTTAATTTAGTGCATTCAGATGAAAACATAAGTAAGGAGGTTACAGGGAAACATAAACTTGCATGAAACTTTAAGACAGCTTGCTTCGACTTTGGCGATGTTTTTCCAGCATTACAGTGCAAATGCGTACAGCAATGAAGACAAATAACATAGGTGCTAGTCTGCATGAGGCAAAGGAACATGAACATATCCAAAATATGCCTGCATCTTGCTCCTATCTACACCAGTGGACAAAGATACTACCTTACTGTAGCATCTCCATTTCACACAAATATGTTTTTTCCTTCCCAATATCCTTACAAAAATTAATTACCCTCATTTTAGACAGAAAGAAATGATGCACAGATAGGAGCCCTTAATCCACAGCCTAGTGGAAGCAGTGGAAACGTTCCCAATATGTGCCTGCAGACGTCGGGCTGGAGTTCAGCAGAAGGGTATTCCAGAGCGTTGCCCTTACTGGTCTGACGGGATGCGAGGGCCTCCTGCGCTGGCACATCACACTTCCCAGCCCTAAAGCACACGGAGTGACTTTTCCCTTCTCAAAGGGGATTTGGGCAACAAATCATTTGCTGGGAACTGCCTCAGTGCCATAAAAATACTGGCATTTACACAAATCTGCCAAAGATATAAGAAGATGTGTGTGTGTATTTATGTAAAATATGTTAATATTGATTTATCAGCGCCCACCCGGTACCGGCGGATCCTCCCGCCAGGCCCCGCCACCCGCCCGCCGCTCCAGCCAGGAGCGGGGCGCGAACCCGCAGCCTCGCGAGGCCGCCGCGCCCTGCGGCGCCCCCTGGAGGCGGCGCGGGCAGGCGCGGCCGGGCGGGCCCCGCGGAGGAGGAGGCGGCGGCGGCGGCGGCCCCGCCTGCCCCGCGCGGCTTCCTGCGGCGCGGCCGCTTCCTGCTCCTCCCCTCGGCGCGGCGGCTCGCGGCGCCATGGCCGCCCTGGCGGCCCTTTCAAACGCGGGAGCCGGCGGCAGGGGGTAACGCGGCGGGAAGGCGCCCGCGGCCGAGCCGGGCGCGGAGCTGGGGCCGCCGCAGCCCGCGCTGCGGGCGAGGCGAAGGGGGCGGCGCTGCGAGCGGCGGGGCCGCCCGCCCGGGCTGCGCTTTTGTCTCGCGGCGCAGGTGGAAAGTGCCCTTCTCCGCATCGTCCCCGGGCGCCCGTGCCCGCTCCCTGGAGCCCCGCGGGGGTTCGGCTGCCGAGGGAGCCCTGCGGCTCGAGGGGGGCCGCCCCGGCACCGCGCGCGGCTGCGGGGCTCGTGCGGCGCCTCCGCGTTGTGCCCCGGGCCAGCACGGAGCGATGGGGCCCGTGTCTCCCCCCGCAGCGAGCCGTGTGGCCCCCGCTGCCCTCGTACCCAGCCCGCCGTGGGCGCTGCTGCGGGGCAGGGGCTGTCCCCGCGCGGAGGGGACGCGTCGTGGCGGCCCTGAGCGCAGAGCGAGCCCGGGCAGGGCCGGGAGGGCTGCAGTGATAGACTGCTGCCGAATGCAGGTTCCTTTCCTCAAGGGCAGTGCCTTTTACTGGAATGGATTAAGAATACAGTGTTTTCTAAAGCTGTAATAGCGGTTGTCTTTTTGGTGTTGCCTTGTAATATCTCCTAATAATCATAGACCTTTTTGTTCTTGATTAGCACTAGATGCTGCTTCCCTGGGTACGCACCCTCTCTGCCTCTCCCTTTCTGACTGCAGTTTTCCACACTGCTCTGCAGGCTTCTGATTTTGCTTGTGACTCCTTTCCCAGGCAGCCCTGACTGGTTTTGTGCAGGAAAAGTCCTTGGAAATCTGTCGCGCCAGGTTTTCTGAGCAAAACTTTATGGGAACTCTCCATCACTTCAACCTCAAAAGGATTCCAGTAAGTTGGAATTATATTTTAAAGTTCAGTGGATTTGTTACAAGTGATTAAAAACTGTCTGAAATAGTAAATCAATTTCAGCTGTCATTTCCTGTTCACTCACACTGTGATTTCTCCTTATAATCTTATAATACCTTAAAATGTCAAAGAAAATGAATAATAATATATAAGCTTTCAACAGATCCAAGTGGGCCATTCGGCTGCTACTAACAACATACTAAAATTCATACCAAAATTGTGAGATGCGTAGTGCTTTTTTTTCTTTTTTTTTTCCCTGCCCTGGACACTTGGTGTTCTAATAAATGGTTATTTGGCTTCAACGTGACTTAAAGCAGATACGTGATTTAAGAAAAGGCCCAAGTGCAAAAATTTGTTATCCTTGCTTCAGTTTATAAAAGCAGAACACCCAGAGCAAAGATGCAGGAGCTTCCTACAGAGACACAGAAGAAACACATTACTTTGTATTAATTCAAAAAGGGCTTTAAAGGTTTTCCTGCCCTTTCCTGCTAGAGAGATTCTTGTTTTTATTTTTTTTTCCCCTCTCCTGTAGGTACTGAAATTAAATAAATTTCTAAGTGTATGTGTGCGGTTGTTTTTTCATGCTGTGCCTTCAGCAAAGAGAAACAACAGCTGTCTGAATTGTAATTCAGTCAAATTGATACTTAGATCTGTGTTTCCTTTTATTATGTATGAGGAAATTGTGTGAGCTGTGTAGTACAGTTTTGAGATTTACATTAACCATAGAGGCATCACTTAGTTATGTTGCAAAAGTATAATATATTCTTTAACTTTTAAAAATATAATCTTATTTTCTAGAATACATTGTAAAAGATGTGGCAGTCTGTTAAGATTACTGGAGCAATTTCTGATTTTGAAAATTGTTGCTCTAATGGTTTAGTTACAAAACAGTCTAATGATAACACTGCGTTTTCTTGGTTGTAGGGAAGACTGGATGGGGGGAAGAAACTTCTTTTTTTTTCCTCCCTTGGGTGCTTATTTTTAAAATAAGACTGTAGAAACTTATTTTCCTTCTGTGAGTGGTTGCTGATGGCACTTGGATTCACATCTGACCCAATTTGCTTTTAATGGGTTGTATCTTTGCGTGATTAGAGAGGATGAAGAGAATATCAGCCTTTAAATGCCCCTAAATGAAACTCGAGTGGCTGCTTAACATAGTGAGTCTTTTAAAGCCTAAAGCTACTTGCAGTCTACACACTGCCTAGAATTCCTGTTTGGAAGAAGAGGGATCTTTATCCTTCGTGTGGCCCAACACCACACTGCACTAGTCCATTTCCATAAGGAGTTGCCAGACAGGGAAAAGTGCACTGTGTGCAGCCATCAGGATCACTGCAATGTCTTGTACTTCATTGGGTGGAGAGAATGTTTGTCTACAGTAGCGGATAAGTCGTCATGCCAAGTCTGACAGGTCTTCTTCCTTTTTAAATCGGGGAGTCCTTTCGAAGGACATGCTTGAGCTCTTTTGCTTTGGGAGAAGCAAGCCTTTAGTGACTGCCCAGGCATTTCTGGTGGCGATGCTTCAAGCTGGTAGCCATCCTTTGGAAGAAGGGCAGACAGAAGAGTTTTGATTTGCCTGAATATGGCAAAGGGTCTGGTATGAAGGCTCTCAATTAGAGTTTCAGCCTTTTGCACAGAGGCAAAATGCACTATCTCGACAGATCTGAAATGAAGAGGAGTCGAGAGCTAAAATGTTTGTGAGAGGCTGCAGTTTTCAACTCCCAGGTCCAACTGTCTGGCACAGAAGTTAGATAGTGCTGTTAAGATGTTTGTTAATAACTCTCTTCTTGAGGAACAGCATATTTTGATTACTGCCAAGTTTCTGACAATAGACAAAAAAAAAAAAAGAAGAAAAATAACTTTTGCAAACCTCCTTTGGAAGTTTCTTGGCTTCAGATACTAGGAGAGCTGCTAGAACAGAGCTATAGGGGTTCAGTCTTCCAGCTGCCAAGCCCACGGAATCCTACACAGTGTGGTTAGATAACTCACTGGAAGCTGCGTGTTGTCTTCCTTCAACTGCTACAGGAGTCTCCAGTAACCCAGACACTTGAAGCATCTGCCATAAGGTACATCAGTGCTGAACACACAGGAGGCAGAAAAAAATTGTTCTAACTTCTCTTGGGTTGAAATAGGTAGCTCTACGTTTCCTTAAGAAGCAGTTGGTTTTGTAATTGGCTCTACTACAGCTGTGGCAGTTGTCTGCATTTGGGAGAGAGAGGCAAATCTGTGCCATCCATAGTTTCTTTCCTCAGGATATAATACTGAGCTTATAGCCCTTCAGTTGATTCAGAATGGTTACCTGGAGGGTACAGAAAAGGAAGTGGTAAAGCCAGTTTTGTCATTTAAGCCAGTCTAACTCGAAAATATAGTGGGAGCTAAGTGGCCAGCTTCGCCTTGTCCTGATGCCTGTGCTGGGGAAGGCTGTAAGAGCTATTGGTAGCCCACTAAACATGTGAGGTGGGGACACCTCTTTTTCCCCTCCTCTCGAAAGATCCACCCTGCAAGGCACAGGGGACCAAACCACGTCCCAGCCCAAGCCACACATCGTGCAGGCAGTAACTTGTAGATTACTTTGCCATGTAGCCAGTGCAGCTGACCCGCTAGGTGCCCCATGTGAAGGATGTCTGCATTGGTCTGTTACTTGATTCTTCCTACCTTCCTTCAGATGACTTTAACTTCAAAAAATATTCATATTCTGTGATATTTATATAGCATCATCAGTGGCATTTAGGCTTGCTGCTTTTTCATCCTCTTCCCTGCCTCCTTACACTGAATCACAGAAGAAATGTTTTTCTTAGTCATTAGCTGTAGGTGTTTGCACACTCCAGTGCAGGAGGCTTAGAAGGAAAATTTAGCACATCTTATATTCTTATGCTGATGCAAGGGGTTAAATCAGTCATCAGTGTCAGACTGAAGGAAGTAGAATAAACTTCATAATTGAATCTTGCTCTAATTATTGCTATTTAAAATAACAACACGGATATCAAGATATTTGGGAATCTGCCATTAGCCTCCTTAGGTGAGAGGGAAATATTAGCAGGGAAAAGAAAATAAACTTCAGGATGAGGCTTTCCCTTTACCTGTTTTTTTTTGCTTTGATTTGGCAAAGAAAAGAAGCTGATCAGAGTGCTTAAATACTCATTGCTAGCTCCCCAAATTGCCTGTCGTGTTAAACAAAATCATTTAGATTAGCTAAAGATGCATGGTAAAGATATTTTACACTAAATGCCTAGCTCAGAAATGGAGAGAACTGTGGGACTTGACCATGTGAAAGATGTTCTAGTGCCTACAAAACAGATCAGAGAATTGAAAACATTATTTTCCTGTCTGTGAGGTAACAGGAATAAATATCTAATTAATTCAGGGTTATGATGACTGTTCTGCTGTAAGAAGCAAAGGAAAACATCAGAGTGGCTGTGTGAAGTTGCAGGTGTCTCTGAACTGAGAGTGAAGAAGAAAAGTTACTGGGAAAGCTAATAAGGTAAGTAAAGCTTCTTGTGTTTTCTGGCAATTTCTAGTTTCGGGTGTTGAACTCATTTTCTAATCATTCGCGTAATGGTATTTCAGTCATTGGAACAGCACTGGAGAACTGCCCTGCTTCTGACCATGATGTTTGCCAGAAGAAAGCATTTTGCAAGCAAGCTAGTAGCTAATGCTGGTTGATTGTACCCCTTCCACCGTGGTGTTAAAAACTGTTACTTAAATAATTTCTGGTGCTATCTGGAAAGGAAAACCTGCTGAAAGTCATTTGTAACAATCCTTTCTAGTGCTTGAACTTGAGTTAAAGGGCCCTTTGCCCGTGAGTTAAAGGGTGCTCTGCAAAGCAGCTTATTGAGTTTGTATGTTCAAATGTGGGACTTAAAGGCTTGTATCTACTGTAACAGTGCTGACTTGAGGATCAAGGAGCTAAAAGTTACTTGGGTATGAGGCCTGGAGAGTAGAGGAAAAGGAATGAATTGTACCAGGGACTCTAAATTGTTGGCACCAACCATGGCCAAAAATTATATAACTGATTAACTAAAACACAACTACTGTAGATATGAATCTCAAGCCCAGAGAAGGTCAGTGACTTCCATTTGGCAGGAGAAGGATGTTCCTATAAGTAAGTGTCTTTGTAGCTTTGTTTTTGACTTGGGATAAGCCAAAATATTTTAATGTGGTGGGTAAGGCCCAAAGGAGGGATTTAGAAACCAGAAGTACACAAGTGAACAAAGCTGGTCATGGTCTTCATGGAAACTTCTTGAATGTTTTTATAGAGTGATATACAGAGAGATCTTGATATATTAATTACTAAATTACCAGACTCCTCTTTTTTTTTTCCTCCTGCTGTGAAGAACATTGTATTTGTTTCTATGGCACATAGAGTACATTAATGAATAGTTCTCTTAAAATCATTGCATTTATTATGAATACAGGCAACATACAGTCCTTAGCGATAGAATTATAGATCAGTGTGGACAAATCTTCCTGCAATCCTGTCCACATTGAAACCATCTGCTAGCTCACATTCTGGAATTTTAATTTTCGTTGCTTCTTAGTAGGTTGATGGAGGAAGGACCTTGATGTATGTATGTAAGTGATTCCTAATAATATATCTGAGAAGCAGTACTTGAGGTGGTTGTATGTGCAAGAAAACACTTCTGTTTGAGGAAGAAAATAATTTAAAAGTGGTACTGGTTTGTCTGTTGGCAAAGCTGAGAAGGCTGCTGAATGGGGCTTAAATTCTTAGACACTATTTTAATATTATCTTGGTATTATTTTCTTAGATACCTATTTCTTAAATAGAAAAACAGAGAGAACTCTTTCTGGAAGAAATTTTTGTGATTGGTGAAGATGATGTGGGTATGCTTGATAGTGAGTTAAAATGCTAAATAAGACATTCAGCATCTTAAACCAAATGTTCTGTTTCCTTCTTTACTCTTTCAGATGTCATCTCTACCAAGGAGGGTGAAATCTGAAGCCAAACCACTTATATCAGAAGATGATGAATTATCTTCATTTCTTAATTCGTAAGATTTCTTAGTCATTTTTTTGGTGTGCATGTATAGTACAAACGTTTTTTCAATGGTTCGTGCAAAGCAGAATGATTGCAGTTTAATGAAAAAAAAACTCAGTTTCTGAGAGGCTGATAAAGAAAAGGTTAGAATACAACTTCTCTTAAATTGTAAGATAAAAATTATCTTTGCTGTTTCATGCTCACAGTGAAGATGATGTGCAACTGAACTGCCAGGTGTTCCAGCAGAATCAAGTGTGTACCCATCCTGCTGGCCCACCTCGAGAAAGCTTGGTAATTTGTTCTAGGCATTAGTGCTGCCATGGCATGAAAGACCTGTGTTTATTGAGTCTGCCTGCCTTTTTGCATCTCTGTCCTGTGTGCTTCCTCTTACACCAGGAATAATCTGGACTAGCTTGTTTACACACTTCTCACAAGCCATGCTGTTTATTCATTTGTTTTTCAGGAGCTCTGAATCAGAGGAGGAAGAGGAAGAATGGGAGCCAAAAAGCAAAATTGCCAAGAAGCCTCGGTTGCCAAAGAAAAATGAGCCAAAACCTAAGAAAGCTGCTGTTCCAAAGTCAACTGTGGCCAGGAATAAGGTCAAGAAGATGGCAATAAAAGAGGAATTGGTGAGTGTCATTCATAAGCAAGAGACACACAATTACTGTGCACTACAAGTAGAATATAAGCAAAACTTTTCTAACCCTGATTCAGTTGGTTTCTTGAGTCTGAGTCATCAGCTTGTCTGACTCCATGCAGTAAATGGGTGGTGTGTCTGATAAACTTATCTTTCCTGAGTATTTAAGCGACTCAGATCTGAGGGCACTTATTTTAAAACTTTGCTTAGTGATTATTGACATAGTTTTCCCTGAAGATCTCATTGAACAGCAGTAAGTGTGGAAAAGTGTTCTTCCTGCAAAGAAAACTAATCACACGAATGTTTCTGGTTTCAAAGTTACATCTTTGACCAGCTGGGTCAAAACAAGCCTTACGTGTATGTTTCCTTGCATGGCTGTTTGACGCTATGAGGATAGCAGTTTATGATGATGAATATAAGATATAATTTTGATAAAAGTTACTTTTTCTCACTTGACATTTTCTTGCAAGGAAGAGGCACTTGGGAAAATTATGTCCAGTGTCAAGTCTTATATGGATTTGGTTGAAATGCTATTGAACCAGTTTATTACAGTCAATGCTCCACACATTCTCAGGGGTAATTTTTTTTTTTCCCTCTCTCTCTCTCCAGGATGTATCCTTGCCTATTGCTCCTCCAGAAGTTAGTGGAGGTGGAGCGCAACTTTCGAAGCTTAAGGAAGAAGATGTAGGCACTAATCTCAAAACTTTAAATAAAAAATCAGAAGCACCTAAAACACAATTAAAATCATTCCAAGGGAAGAACTTAAACAACCTAGAGAGTGATGAAAAACCCTCAACAAGTGTTCCTGTGGTGGAAAAGCAAGTGAAACATGAACAACTTGAGGAAGATTTTACATTTGATGAACCACCTTCTAAAAAGATAAAGTCAGCTGCATGTCCCGAAGGAAAGCCAGTGAAACATGCAGGAGGCAACAGAGTAAAAGAAGAATTTGAAATGAACTGGGACATTGTACAGGTATCTCAGTCTCTTTCTTTTCACTTAGGTATTAGTGAAAGCATTTCCTTATGCAGTTAGCACTTGAAATCTAAGATACAGTTTGAGTCTTCCTGAGTTCAGTGAGCCTCTTGGCTATTAAATAGTCATTTAACCTCTACAAAAACTGTCTTGATAAACATAAACGTTGGGTTGGCAGGTGTCACAGGTTAAAACTTGAACACAATTTTAATATCCCTGACTTACTGTACTATAGAGTCCGTAGTACAAAGCTTGCCTGTTTTTTATTGTATATTTCTTCTGTACCATGACATGTTTCTTTTGGATGGTATGGTCAGCTGAAAATCCTCCAGGAATAAATGCCAATAGATTTGGGATGCCGCTGTGCATAATTTCCAGAATTTAGGATTTGGCTAGCGTGTAATCACTAAACTAACTGTAGGATTCAGTGGTTAGTATATTAGGTTGTGGAGGCACATTTGAGAGTGTGTATCAATCTACAGCACCATCAGCAAGGAGAGGCTGTGCAGATTCTTGGAACAACATTGATATGAGGAAGAGATGTTTTTCCGTGGGCTGTTAACTTTGCAGCCTTTCACATGAAGACAGCCCTAGAATAGGGTTTGCTCTGGGAGGCTGAATGTGGCTACGGAGCGTTTTGATATGAATAGAATGGGGAATAGATTGGGTACATCCTGTTATACTTGCTGCTGTGCTTAGGATGGGCATAAAATACTGTTTGTGAGTCTTCTATAATATTCTTGGAAGTGCAGATGGAGAATTTGATCTTTTAGATTGCTACCGTGAAACTTGTTTGTGTGCCGTATGCTACTAGCTAGAATTAGCTCTGTAGATTAGTATGGAGAAGTATACGTTTTATAACCATAAATATATTGCTGTTCTAAATAGAGTGAATATGACTCTGCAGGGGTTGTTATATTTTTATGCTTCAGAGTAAAACTTTTTAAAGGCTTTTAAATCAGTTGTCTGTAACGACTGTGAAGAACAAACAGCTCAGAATACTTAAAATGTTCTTAAGATGACATAAACTAAACAGCTATATTTGCATTTATCCTCATTTCCTTTTTACATATGCTATAACTATATCATTAAAAGCCCTATTTGTACAAAATCATGTTTAATTTCATGAAGCTTGATTCATGGTGAAGTGCTTGGTAGCATTGTTATAGTTTCTAATTATTGACTTTTTTAATCCAAGTTTTAAGTTGTTGGCAGTTTCTCTTGACAGAATTAAAAAAAAAAATCAGAAAGAAGATAATCAACTTAAATATTTAAACTGAATACTTTGGCTGTGATTGGGTTGCCCTGATCCCAAGAGGCCTTCCTTTCTGAATTTTCTTTCTTGGTCACAGGGTTCTGGAAGCATTGGTTGCTGTGCGTCTTGAAAGTACTAGCTGTGGTGGCAGGATGCCTGGCAATGCACAGGATGCCCAGCATCCTGCCCGAGAGCAGCAGTCCCTGCTGGTCAGCCTGTTTTCCTGGGGTTGGTTTTGCACCCGAAGTCTAACTCCTTTCCTAACTGGTTCGTTTCCTTGTGGCAGGCCTTGTCAGAAAGGACAAGCGCTGAACCGTGGGTGTGTGCAAACTTAATTCGCCTCTTTCAAGAAGAAAACACGATTCCTTTTATCGCTCGTTATCGAAAAGAGCTTATCAATAACCTGGAGGCTGATGCCTTGAGAGAAATACAGCAGACACTGGAAGAGCTACGGTGAGTGAGCTGATACAGGAAAGGGGCTGGAAAGAGGGAAAAGAGGAGGGAGGTATCGGCCAACTGCTGCTTCTGTGTTTGCTCCTGGGTTATGGCATTTTGTACATGCTACACTTATAAAGGGACTGTACAGCACAAATTTTAAAACTGCAACAACAAAGAAGTAGCCTATGAAGCCTGGTGCAGGGCGGCTCCGTGCCCTTAAGATGATAAGGGAGGAGAATTGTCAGCTGTTCTATCAACACTGTGTCTCCCCACTTTTAATCCAGGACTACCCCTTAGCAGGGGACTTTTTCCAGAGAGGGAATGTGGCCTGAGATAGTTCTTGTCCTGAAAAGTAATTGATTTGATCACAAAATGCTTACACTATCTGCTGTTTTTGGGTACTGTCATACACATCCTATGGAAGGTCTAAGAGTTTAAAATCTGGTACCTTGTGCTAGAGGCTGCAGAACTACCTTGCTGTGAGTTACAGCTGTAAGTGCATGTTGATGAGCACTTAACTTAGAGCCTTTTTGTTTGGCTTTTAAGCTAGTCATCTTGTGCAAATATATGTATATATATGTATGTATATGTGTACATATATATATATATATATATATGTAGCAGGAATAATTCCCACCCTTATTTGTTCATCTTTCTTAAACCTACCACAAGATATTTTGGTATTGTTTTGAACTACTTAAAGTAGGAGAGAAGTAGGAGTTTTCTTGGATTGTCACAGTCATTTTGTTGCAGATTAACACACAGTTTACTCTGCAGGGGTTTCAGAGAGCAACCACACTACTTCAGCAGTGTAAGAGGCAGAGTCGCAGCAAATAGTGCTTTATGTCCATCGTGAAATATGGCTATTAATATCATCTCTTGTGTTTTAGTACTGTTGCAAAGAAGACACATGGAGTGATGCAAAAGCTAAAGAAAGAAGGAAAACTATCAGGAGGACTGTCAACAGCATTACTAAACTGCAGGACTTTGGAAGAATTAGACCACGTGGTCAGTGTATTAATATTTTTAGATCATTTTGCAGTTAAATGCAATCTTGAACAATTAAATAATGCATAATAAAAAGTATATACATGACTGGGATATTTCTCTGCCTTATAATAACAAGGTTTTCCTTTATTTTAAGTCTGCACCTTATAAAACTGGAAGTAAAGGCACCAAAGCCCAGAGAGCAAAGCAGCTGGGATTAGAACCTGCTGCTCTCTCTCTCCTGCAGAATCCTGTGGAACTCAATCTCTTTTCTTACATTAAGCCCAATATCAAAGGTAAGCACTCTGCTTCCCTGATCAGTAATGTCTTAAATGCCTCAAAGTGGTTTTAAAAGTTTTTAGTTGCACGTAAGTTGCTGGAAGTTATACAACTGTTTTAAATTCCACAGATATTTCAGCAAGACGCAGTAGTGTTTGAATTTAGAGTCATAATTCTCCTTTGCTTTCTGTCTTTTATATTCAAATAGTTGCAATTGTGCTATACATTACAAAGAAGCCTGGAGACACTAGAGGATAGTTCAAGTCTGTATTTGGTTGTAGGAAAGAGAGAACTGCCCTGCACACCTTCCATTTGAATGATTAACTGATGATTTGACAAGGATTTTATAAAGAGCTTATGTTCATTCTGTATTGAAGGAAACTGTCACCCATCAAAGAAGATCTTAATGAAAATTAGCCCTAGTGGCTGAGAAGGCAGTAGGAGAGTTTTTCCTTTTGGATGACAGTAACAGTTGCAGAAAATATAATCTCTGAAATTTGAGCAGGAACTTAAACTATGTGATTGTGGCATATCTAGACTGCAGAATCCTGTTTCCTTGTGAATGCAGTTATGGGTGAATCTGTAGGGGGCAATCTCTGACAAAAAAATCAACCTTGTTACAGCCTTCTGTATGGTACTAAAATAGAGATTTTTTTTTTTCCCTTTCCTTCCCTATAGTTTTACCTTTTGAATGTTTCCATACATGTGCTGAACCTGACTTCCAGCCTAAATTGCCCTTTTCCTTATATATTGTTTATAAAGTGACCCTACTTTGGCATTGAAAATCATTTTATACATTTTCTGATCATGTAGTTATTATACTTTAGAATATGTCACTATTCTGTAAAGCAGCATGTTGTAACCACAGAGCTGACTGTTCTGGCAAAGTCTTAAGAGAATCATTTAGTAGGTATTCAGAAGGGACTGCTATTTCTTGCAGCATAAACATTTCAATTTTTGAAATTGGTTGCACCTATTTTCAGCTTTGTACTGAAAATAGTGCAACTTGGGTTTATATAATGTCTTTTTGTTTGAAGGGTGCATAAGAAATTGAATACACATAGGAACTGGGTCACTTTTATCAGCTTGGGAGTCAGTTTGACAGCCTATGTGCAGCTTAATCTGAGAGAATCTTTGTTGAAGTCAAAAGGATCAGTTTGTTGTTGTGCAGAAAAGTTTTCATTTGGTTATTAATATTCAGTTCTTCTAATTTTTTTTTGTGCTTTTAAGCTTCTACTAAAAATATTTTTAAATAAAAGCAACAGGTCATGTTTCAGTCATGTATTTGAAAGTTATTAAAACAGACTTACTTCATTCTTATATTTGTATGCGTTCCATATTTCAGTATTACTTTAATTATGCAATCATGTACTCTTTACGATGGATGCTACTTAAGTACCCTTGTGAGTTGTGTTGGTGAGTGGGAGCTTTCGGATTATTTCTTTAATTCTCATTAGCTTCATCCTGTGGTATCCGTTGAACTTTTGTGCTAGAATTAATAAAGACTGTTTCATCACATACATTTCTAGTACTTACCGAGGTATCTGAATGCTTCATAATAATTAATATTCAATATAATTCATGCTTTATAATCCTTATTTTCTCTGTTTTATGTTCTGCTCTGATGTTACTGTTACCATACAAAACATTAACCTGTGGAGGTGAGGAGACAAATTCCACAACTTTTGATCTTGTCAGGCACTTAGTAGTACATTTTTAAATCTTATTTTCATATTTTTACTATTCTTTCTGGTAGGTAAGTTTAGCTTCCCCTTTTGAAGAGAAAAGGCAAGAAGAAATTAATGTAGTTTGCAACTCTATAGCCTTGTAAGGAGCAGGGTTTTGAACCCTACAAACTTGGCTTCACATAAGCTCTCTACCTATTTACCTATGATGGGAATATGTTGCTATAATCAAAGGATGGTTGCCAGAATAACCTTCTAGCCTTCAAGATCAACAGAGATAAGATGTGTAAAAACTTAAAACAATGAATTTACCTAAGTAGGTAATCTCCCAATTATCTAAATATGCGAATAGTCTATCCAAGTTACATGCCTTTGGCTTCCAGTACACTGAAAGGACAAATATCAACAACATGGGGTTCTGAAGTAATGATAATAGGTATTTTCAAAACACTGTGGGGAGGCAGGTATGGAATGAGAGACTATTTTAAAGGTATGTGAAAAATAATGAATCATCTAGAAAAGACAAATATGGGATTTTTTTTCGTATGTCCTAACCTAAGAATGGAATACAGGGCTTTTGGCTCAGAGTAACTAGAATCTGTGAATTCCAGAAAACTAGTAGTTGTCAGAGCTCTGCGGTTTCTTCAGAGCCTCTTGCAAGGCATTATCCAGTCTTGGAGAAAGCAGAGTGAAAAATAGTGTAGGGCACAATCCTCTGACAGTCCTGCAAATGAGTCAAACATCTTTTGTTGATTTTCTTTCGGCTTGTATATATTTCTTTTGTGCTTATGCAATTCTGTAAAGTACTTTGTCATTTTAGCCTTCTTATAGTTACCAAACATTTTTTCCTTTAAGGACTTTCAACCATCCAGGAAGTAGAAGCTGGAGTACAGCATATTTTAGCTGACATGTTTGCAAAGGATAAAGATACACTGGATTTCATCAGGAAATTGTAAGCTTGGATTTACTTTCTAAACTTTTCAAATTGTGGGCTAAAAGTTGGCCTGCTAGCGTGCAGATAGACAATTTGCTATTTTCTAGTAACATGAAAATGGTTTTACTCTTGTATTGTGCCTGTTCCTTGATTTGTGCTCGAGATCCGCCTGTCTGCGGTGGAGAAATCCACCTGTGAGCATCGCAAGATGTTGCGATTCCCAAAGAGTGCAGGATTCTCCATAGCCTTGTTGCAGGTGGGACTGTCTTGTGCAGTTACAAGTGATCTACAAGGGGGAAAAATACCATACTATAAGGGAAATCTGCTGACATTGGGTAGATATTGCAAATGCAACATCTCTTCTATATGTGGGCTACTTTTATAATTTTTTCTTGTTGTTGTTACAACTTCCTAACACGTGAAATTTTCAAGTGACAAAACTGAAGTGCAGATATTGGCTTTTCAGTAACCCTGCCTTTCATGAAAAGGCTTGGGTCTGCATTTTCTGAAGTCTGCCTTCTTTTCTTGGTATGTACCCGTCAGTATAGTCATTTCAGTCTCAGCATTACGTACGTAATTCGCTTCTGCGTGATGACAGAGTTAATGTAACTGTGCAGACTACAAACTTCATTTATACTTAATGTAAGCACCTCTTTCTTGTTCAAAAGCTCCTTAACATTTTGTTTCTTGTATTTAGATGTCAGAAAAGATACATCTGTATCCAGTCAGCCTTGGCAAAGGCATCCTCCAAAAATATAAATGAGAAAGATATCGATAAATTCCAACTATACCATGAGTTTTCTTGTAGTATAAAGAGCATTCAGCATCATCAGGTACACCTACAAAATTATTGTTGTTATTATTTGCAATTTTAACTGTAGCAGTGATGACTGTTTTTGAATTTTGTTGATTTAAAAATGGTTTTACTAAGATTAGATTTTACGTTTCTGCTACCAAAGATAACAGAGAGTTTTGGTTTCTTGAAATACAAGACTAAACCCAAGCATTGTGTTAAGAAATGGAGTAGTGTACCCTCAGCTTGTCTGTTGTCTAACTGATTCTTAGTAAACAAATATAACAGTTTGGCCAGCAGCAGAGATTTCCTTACTGGTATGATTTGTTTTCTATAGGGTGATAAAACATGTGCTTCCCTCTCCCTCCTCCTTGCAGAACCAACCCAACTGAACAGGCTCTGAGGAATGTCCCATGCACTGGCTCGTGCAAACAGGGATATGTTTAGCAGCTGAGCAATGCTGCTGCTGTAAAACATCTTGGGTTTGTCCCCAGCTGCAGGCCTAGACCTCTCTGGCTAGGGAAAGCAGTGACGGATGAAGCCGTCAGGCTCGCTGCGAGCGACCGGTGCCTCCACAGCTGCGCGTTGTGAGTGAATTAGACTGGATGTTCAAATAGTTTCTGGGACGGTGACAGTATGGTTCCGTCTAAAGCAGAATTCTGCTTCCATTTTGCACAGGGGAGGCTTGATCAGGGAGAGCAAGGGCTAGAAACCAGATCCTGATCCTGTGGCTCTGCTGCTTCTCACCCAGGACATGTCCTCATTTGGTCTATTTGATGTTAAGATTAACTCAAAATCTGTGTTTATTTCAGCGCGTTTGTTTTTTTTATTAGATGGTAAACTTAATGCCTCTTTCTTATCCTCTTCCTGATATTCAGCAAAATACTATGTTTTCACCAAGTAGTCCTGTTATCATTTGGTGTCTTCTGCACTCTTACTTGTTGTCCTTCATCTTCTGTGTGTAACTATTATTACTTATTCTGCCATATTGAACACTTCTCAATTACTAATCTAAGGAGCACAAGTGTTGTGCTTTGATGAAGTTTCAGGACCTCTTTTGTGTTAGCCAAGAAATAAATGTGTTTTGTGATAGTCTTTGATGTACAGTTTGCCATTTAGGTACCTAATATTCTCAAAATGTTATACCTTTGTCATTTTGTTGTTTTTATTAACTTTTTTTTTTTATTTTTGCTTTTGATGCTGAAATAAGGAAAGCAAAATGTGTTTTATTTGCTGTTTCTTTCTTAAATGTAGATTCTAATATTACACTGCTACCCTGCTAGGATCAGTTTGTCACTTTTCTTTTCTGGGATTACAGTCTTACTTTTTAATACCTTAAGACTTTTCTTCAATGTCTTAGGTGAAAACACTTTATTCAAAAAGCCTCATAAGTATGTGTGTTTGGAGATGCTGTGAGGAAAGTGTTTAAGAAGTTAAGAATTGATCCTGCTTTGGGACAGGATTCCTAGAGAAGTCATGAATTTGAGGAGGAGTTTTCAAAAATCTCTAACCCTTCAGGACTATATGCAAAATACGTGCTTGGGTGCAGTCTGTAAAACTGATTGTTTTAAAGGTGTTTTCTACTCCTTTGGTGACAGCTCATAGATGAGCCTTCTTCATATATTTAGCTGGATGGGAGAGTGGAAAGCATCTTAAAATCACCTCTCTGCAAACTTCCACAGGAAGGACTGTATGTATTTTTACAGATAAAATGCCACACTGAAAATGGTCACTGAGAGCCTTTATCAAATCTTATTCCATTTATCAAAAAATACAACTTTGATATTATACCACCGATTTTCAAGTCACAGATTTACTGAGCTCATTAAGCTTCGCATGTACTTTTTTATTAATAGATAAAAATTGTTTATATTATGTTTACTATTAGTGTGTAGTGTAGAGAAGATAGTTCTGCATGCTATGCCAAGGACTTTTTACAAGATACAAGTCTGTATACAACTTCAATTCTGCTGCACATTTATATGTAACTAAAGGCAATAGGAGTAAACTTATTTGTTATATGCAAGACAATAAACAGTATCTTTATGACCAGATATTTTTAACCATGAGTGTGCTTGCAGTATATATTACACTAAGTATAATGGTGTGCCAGGAAGCTGCCATTTCATGGGCTGTTGTTCAGCCTTAATAAAAGGTGCCATTTACATTTAGATATGCTATAACTAAGGGGAGGAAAAAGGCCTTTTGCCGGTGTATTGGAATTTCTGACTAACAGTAATAAACAGCAGAGCGTTTGTGTGCTCCACAAAGTGGCATTCCTCTATTTGGAGAAGATGGGCTTGGTAGCAAGAAAAGGATGTATTCATAACCTGTATTGTTCGAGGCAAATGCTCTCTTTTCAGTCTGATTAAAAATACCAAAGAAATTGAAGTGGCAAAATATGGAAAAACTTATTCAATGATTTTCAGCAAATCTGGAACCTAAAGATATGTGGTATAATATGAATTTTTTTGATAAGTGAAATTAAGATTTCATAAGTGAAATAGGTCAAATTATTGTTCTTGCTTTCTTTTTAAACAACTGTTTTTTCGCTAGCCCTCAGCTGGATCTGTTTCAGGGTTGCTCAAGAAGAGTCTTTCTGGGAACCCAAGAGATTACGTTGTGTCCATTTCAATGTTACTTAAATAAAAAGTGCCTGCCTTCAGGAGAAATGAACTAGCTTTTTTTAAATTTATTTTTATTATTTTTATTTTTTTAGTGGCGTATTTCCTAGGTTGTAGTTCTTACCAATTCAAGTAATTCAGAACAGGATAGAGAGGCTGTTTAAGAATAAAAGTGTTAACAATATTTGCTGGTGCAGTACAGCTGTTCTAAGGTTGTCTGCATGCAACATTCTGCAGATTCATTGCCTGTAAACAAAATGTGATGCAAATATTGACCCCACTAACAGTGTAGTGAATGATGACAACATAATTCTATCAGATACGTTCTTTTTCCTGAGCATCATTTTGATTTCGTTTTAGTTTGACATTTAGCTCTTTTTTTAATAAAATCAGAATAAACATGGGAGCATTTGATTTGTTAAAATATGTCTTTCTAATCTCTACATGAAAACATTTGCTTTGGCAATGAAGGTACCTGATGCTATAATATTTCACATGCAATTTTTATTATTAGCTTTGTTGTTCAATGATATGTCAGGCCTGGTATGTCACAAGAGCAGTAAAGCTGAGGAATATAAATTGGTACGATGTCCTGGAGTCATTTTAAACCATTGTATTTAACATATGTGACATGTCTGAGTTAGCTAGTGATTGAATTAAAGTTCATGATTGACACAGAATGCTCTGTTGTGACAGTGCTTAGGGCCTGTTACATACAGCAACATGTGTAGTAATACAGGAATATCAACTTTTAGCATTTTTCTAATGGTTTCTGCACTTTAAAGAATTGTGGAAAGAAAAATGCTATCTAAAAAGCTGTATTTTATTTGTAGCTGTTTCTAACATGTTTTATTTTCTTAAAACCCTTAGTGTCTTTATTAGCCATTTTTTTTAGTACATACAGGTCTGCCTCAGGTGAACGTTCATTGTCTTCATAGTGGGATTATTTAATAGGGAACTCTCAGTATCTGCCGTTTATACCATGGTCCTGGTTTTCAATGTATAGTTACAAATGTCCGTTTAAAATAGAACTTTTTATACAGATAACACTTGTGCAAACAGATTTGTATTCAACTCATGAATATGCATTTATACCCACAGGACTGTGCCAGAAATATGTGCATGCATTTTAAGGCTGGAGTATTAATATTAATTTAAATATGTATATACAATATTTTCAACTGTTTATCAGCTACGTTTAAATCAAGAACTCATCCTCTTACAAATTAAGCTGATTACCATAGTGTCCCATGTTCTGATTCATAATTAATTTTAAATTTGGATTTGCTCTTGGGAAGCAAAACGAAGCCTCAAGCATAGAAAAAACTTTCTCACTACGTGATTTCTAGTTATGATTGGAATCACTTTTCCATTAATTTCTTGTATTTTAACTTGGGTTATTAAATAAGGTTATTTTGGCAACTAAATTCATGCAGACTTGTATGTAAGATAAACTGGGTCTTGGGATTGCAGACTGCAGGGAAAATGTATGCCATATTCTGGTGCAGCATGATTTAATCTGTGTTTAAATTGTGGATGTTATCTGTGTATGCTAGTACTTTGTGAGCTGATTTACTGTACCACCATTGTGATTTGCTCCAGAATGTCAAGCAAGCGCGTACACAAATGTTGATAAGTTTATCTTTTGGATATTTTGTGTGTCATCTGTCTCTGCCATTTATGTTTGCACTCAGATTCTGGCCATTAACCGAGGGGAAAATCTGAAGATCCTGACAGTGAAGGTCAACATTCCTGACGGGGTGAAGAATGAATTCCATTGGTGGTGTGTCAATGAAAGGTCTGCATAGATGAATATTCTTGCAGAAATCCTTTTCCCCGTGTCCTTCCACCCTTCCCCCCTGCGCAGCACGAACAGCCACATACTGAAACATACCTCACATGTCTTTTTACATTAAGAGAATACTTCGAACAAATATTTATTAGATTAGATAAGAATTAGCCAATCACTAATTGAATTCTTTATTTCCACCTGCTGCAGCATTATACTGAAAGAAGATGCTTTTGGCCATGTGTTGGGAATGCTGGCACTGTTTTTTATTCAAATGAACTTTTAAAAATATGCAAAGGCTTGATAAAATGTGGATATATTTTGAAATTACAATATGCATTGCATGCAGTGGACGCTAACAGGAAGGATTTGCAAAATTGAATATATCTCTCCATTCTAAAAATACTTTAGTATGTCTGATTAATATTTAAAGGTGACACTCTTCATAACATGACATAAAATTGAAAAAAAACATTGTCACTTCTAATAAAATTAAAAAAAAAAAAAGAAACTAAAATCCAAAACATATTAGTTTAGATCTCTTAATTAAATAACTTCTAAACATGATGGCATTCATTTACTTTTTTGTTTGTTTTACATTTTGCACATAAAACCTTTTTTTTCCTTTTTTCTTTTGTTGTAAATATGTCTTCGGCTCATGTCTGCCATCTTTATATGAGCTGAATTTGTGCATTGTGATCTCTGATTATGTCAGAAAACTGGACTGCAAATACTGGATGGTTCTTTTATTTCTCACCGATTTGCTCTGCAAGTCACTTTTTTAGGCTTGTACTAAGTCTTCTTAAGTGATGCAAAACTCTTCAAGATTCTGTTGGAAAACATTAGGTTTAAGTTAAGGTTGTTTAGTTCAGTATTTTGTTCAGTATATTAGTCCTGTTATTGGAAAATGAGTTTTGGCCCCCTTTAAGAATATTGTTATACAAACTTCATGTATTTTGCTTGCGCGTGTAAAAGGTAGTTTTCTCTTTTCTAATAATTTGAGATATTTGGTATTCCTATGAGAATGTCTTTAAAATACTTACATTTCCCTTAAAATTCAATTAACCCAGGAAGGGAAGAAGTCGGGAAAATGTATTTCTGTAATATTTAAGTTAGATAGTGTGATTTTTTTTTTTCCTTCTTTACCAATTCCAAGAAAGGAATATAGTAAAAAATGTACCTCTCGTCTATAGAAAATCAATAGATCTCCTTTCAGTATGGAAACCCTGAAAGAATTAAACTATTTCTCGTCCAAATAAGTGCGATCTGAACGTAGCAGTAAATCACTTCTCAGGGAAGTAGCAGGCTTCATAAAAGCGCTTTAAGTCTCGTTTAAGTTTTAGTGTGTGTGATAGAAATCTTTTTCCTCGCCCTGGCATGTATATTTTGTAGTCAAGAAATATCCTTTAGTCTTGCTTTTGCTTTATCCGTGACAGAAGTTGGAAGCACTATGAGCCACAGCTATTGGAACAGCTTGCCAGTGCCACACAAATGAAAGTGGGATGTAAATGGAGATATTTTTGGTTGATTACAATTTTATGAGTCATCCTGAGATAAAAAGAATATGGACCTTGGAAATGGAACTGTTTATTAATATTTAACATTCATGAGGCTATATATTATCATAAGCTTTAATATTTAGGAGCAACTTTTCCTCCATCAAAAATTTTGGAAGGAATCATTTTAGTACATCTTCATGGATTAACTGCTATGGCAAATTTTGATCTTTCTTGTTAAATGGCTATGAACAGAGTTATCAAATTGATGGATATTTCCTACTGAATGCATACTCTCCTTTAAAAGCTTGGAAATCACTGCCAAGGATTATTTTTATTGTGGGGACTTACTGGGTAGAACAGAAGGTCAATAATATTTCCTTGGGACAAGGAGTTTGAAACTCGAGGAAGGTATTAACCAATTTGCTCAAGGTCACACACGAAGTCAGCTGCAGAACCAGAAGTATCACCTAGCTGGAGAGTTTGGCCAGTCTCTTAGCCACAAGCCGGTGTCACCTACTGCCTATTGAACCAGTAACGGATATACTGCCTTTAAATGTCCTCCCAAGGGCTGTTCTTAGCGCTAAATGCTGCTGAATGGAAAGTGGATTTGAAGCCTAGAATTCTTCGTTACCCTGTTGAACTCCGTGTAGCTGCCCTCTAAGCGGACTTGTGATTTCCTTGCAAGTCCAGTATGTATTTTAATGCCTGTAATGGCATTTAAATTTTCTTGAAATTCATGATTTGTGCTCAAAACTCATGTGGAGTGGATATCCTTCAACTTGATGCTACAGATAGAGGTAAAATGCATTTTTTACAGAAAATGGCATCCCTGTGGTTTGACAGGATACAAAACTCTGTTAGCACTAGGACTGCTCTGGAACAGTGAGAAGGAGCCAGAAGAGCTACTGCTTTGCTGGTTTTCAGACAAAAGACAAGAGGGGCGAATTTTCCAAAGCAGGATAACATCTTAAAAAAAAAATGACTTCACGGCATGTTCTGGACACAATTTTCAGATCTTGTGTGAAGTGTTATAAGGCTTTAAAGGAATGTTTAATGCATGGCTAGCAATTTGGTATGACTTTCATATAATGGCTTGGAGGAAAACAAATTAAACCTCTTCTTTAGGTAATTCAGGTCTAGATGACTGGCTGTACTCTTCCTGGAACAGTCATTAATTAACAGTAGTTGTTCTTAATATCTGGACTGCCTAAAATCTGTTCATGACGTATAATATAACACACCCTTTGACATGTATTAGTAGTCAAAGCCACTTAGGTTTAACATGGTCCGTGTTCTGAGCATGTGTTCATAGAGGGCTGATTAGCATATAGTAAGGTAATACTGTTTATATGAAGCTTTTCTAAATGGAGATACATTTAAAGCATTTTAGAAGATGGTTTTTGTTAAATAATCACCTCTCTTAGGGAGAGGTTTAACTCGGTTTAGATGATATTTGAAGGTGTACAGACATGCTTGTGCTTTGCTTTTAACAACAATATGGATTTTTCTCTTTCTTCACAAAGTACTGGAATCAAGAAAAATACAGTTTTTTCTCTGAATTAACTTTACTATTTGGGTAGTCTTAGTGATATGCCTAGAACTGGTTTTGTAGTACCTTAGGGATTTATAACAGGATTTTGCTGGAGTCACTTCTAATGATATATAGGCAGGTAATAAAAATATCTGGCGTGATAACCTATGTGCTGAGAAAAGCTTTACTACCTAGCTTTAATGGGTGGAAGAGAGAGGGGAACTGCTTTCCAAATTAATTCCTGTATATGCTGAGGATACTTCCTGGGGGAATTGAGTTAAACTTCACACCTGTGAAAATGTCATGTTTACAGGATTGTGGGACAATAAGGGGAATTATAGTTTCTGGCGGTCTCCATACGGATGGAAAAAGGCTCCAGTCACTAACAGGTATCATAGAGCTATTAGCAAAGGCTCTTAGCGAAGCGATGAGGTCATGTGGCTCGGAGCTCTGGAAGTTGTAAAACTAAATGGTAGGCTTGACTCTGCTCCCGTGTCTGCGTGCATTAAATGCAGTGTTGACCTGATCACACCCTTCTCAACTATTATATATGCAGACATTTATAGAAGCAAAGGGTGTTATTGGAAATTGTAGATCCCTTTAAAAAATGAAAGCTGTGTGGACAGCTTTCAGTTTAGGGTTCAGTCTGGCTTTCAGGAACAGTTTAGAGTTCGCGTTATTTCTGAGCTGCGTACAAGTAAACAAGCCAAGAGTGAAATTCAGACCTGTTTTTGCTTGGGCCTGCATCTGGGCATGCTTTTAGATGGCCAGAATTCTATCATGTCACATTTTAACAAAGTCTTACAGAAATTACCCAGATTTAAAAAAAAAAAAAAAAAAAAAAAAAAGTTCAGAGGTGTGTTTTTTTTCTGTATATATTTTTTTTTTCCCCCATCCCATGGTACCATTGAAAAAGATAAAGGGTAATGGGGTGCCTGGGATCTACATTCTGGGGAATTTTGAAACAGAGAACAAAATTTAACTAACTGTCATTGTGGCCCTGACCACTCTGCACATTATCCTTAAAGAAGGGAATGCTCAAAAGCCTTTGGCTTAAAATATGCTAGGTTTATTTGGTATTTTTTGATTCCATTTTGCCTTTTTGTTTATTATTTGAATAATAATAATTGGAATATATGGATATTGTTTATGTTTTAAATATATCTATTAAAAGTAAAAGAAAAAAAAAAATTTGCAAACTGACTTTTTTTGAACAGGTACTGCCGCAAAATTGATAGGTTTTATTGTCAAATTGAATAGAGGCTCTATTTGGATTGCATTCATTATTTGTCACTATTTTAGCACTTGAATTTCTGTGTGGACTTTAGTGAGGTTGGTAGAGGATGTTTGGTCATTTTTTAGGTGTCGAGGAGTAGCAATCAAGACAAATGTCATGGTAATATGGAACCAACTTCTTTCAGTTGTGGTTAGTTTTGCACTTAGAGAACTAAGTGAAGAGTAAGATTTAATTTATGTTCCTTGAATTTTCTGTAAAACATAAAACATTATTTGAGCTCTAGTAAAACAAGGACCACATTAATGTGTGATTCTGTTCATGATTGAACCTATGACTTCATTATGTAAAAGCCATGGTAAATCTGCCCTTTATAGGGCAATGTAGAAGACTTTTTGGGAAAAATCTCTTTTTATCTGAGTTTTTTGCATGTGTGCTTAAAATGTATGTTTCTTTACTGGAATACAGATGGAGACCAAAACAATTTGCAAAACCAGAGTTAATGAGGATACTACAGAATTCAGTAGAGGATGCATATAAGCGCCTTATATATCCTCTCCTCTGTAGAGAATTCAGGTAAGTGCAGAATTAATGTTTATTTTCATGTTGTTTTCCTAATTTCTCTCTGTCTTTTGTTAGAATTTCTATTATATTTGAAAATAGTACATTTTTGACAATGTGTGTTTTCCCAAGAAGTGAACTGTGTAATCTTGGTGCTATTGATTTCTTATGTGTCCCTGTCCAGTTTGGACTGAGATAAATTGTTTCTATGAAGTCACAGAATAATAAGCATGTTTGATACTTTTAGAATATGCTCTTTTTACTGACTCTTCCATCTCCACCCTTTCACACTCCATATTCTCCTTTTTTTGCATTACTTGCCAGGGACAAATACCTGATCTCTGGCTACTGAAGAAGAGATACTTATGAGTTCTTGTGGTATTGACAGTACATCTATCTAACGAAGTGCAATTTAGAGTTACATTACAGTTGCATCATTATCCTCATATTAGCATTTACCATTATGCCACTGAGTTTTCCCAGGATCTGCTCATGTCACTGCAAGAACAGTGTCAGTGGCACTATGTTCTGGCTTCATTTCTACCTGTCTGTCTACAAGGAACTGACAGAGCAACTGCAGGGGCTGGAAGTGTCTCTTGTATTTGTCATTTCCATTTCATGATAAATATAATAGCCATAATGTTAGTCTGATGCTATTCCATAGATACTGAAACTTCTCTAGAGAATTCAGTAATCTTATTTCTACGGATAATGTAGTAACAGTGTCACTAGATGAAGTGTTACATATAAGATGCTTAATATTGTTTTTTCAAAACGTAAAAAAAATAAAAACCTCAGTGTCAAAGTAATGTTAAATAGTGCATTTGCATGGTGAAGTAGAGGAGTTAATTTCTTAAAGGAGCATATGTTTACCAAATTTAGCAAAAAATCTACTTTCTAGAAGCATTATTTCTCTTATGAGGTATGGTGTCAGACTTAATTTGCATATGAAGTTTCCTTCTTGGCTAGTCTCCTTGTGAGGAGAGAAAAAAAATATACCATTTATTGTTTATATTGGCAAGGCTTCATCTGCATTAGTCAGATTTCTTTATATTTTCACAAGATCGGGATTTCTCCTTGTTCAGCTATGCAGACAACGATCTTGGGAATGTTCTTGGTTTATTATATGGCTTTAACTGAAACACTTAAAACCATATGCTGAAGATATATCTTCTCTAAAATGGAAATAATACTGTTAGTACATTTCTTGTGATAAATTACTGCGTAAGAACGATTCCTTTATATACTCTGAGGGAGCGTATTTTCTCTTCAGGGACGTAGGGATGAGGCTTTCGTTAAATGTCAAAATGCAGCGCTATAAAATTAACCCCAACAAACTGCCTTGTGGCTGTGCTGAAGTATGGCAGCACTTCCCATATTCCGTAAGACAGGAAGCTGGGAAGACCAAAGTAGCAAGATCTTCCTCTGAGAGAGTGGCCAGCATGGTCCTGCTACCACTTCCTTGTCTGTTTTGTCACTTTTTTTCTGCACCTCTGAATTAATCTTGGTACCTAAAATAAAACTAGCTTTGTTTCTCCTTAGTGAAGAAGAGGCCTTTTCTTTCCCCCAGAACATCTGTCAAGAGCCTTGTGAAGCTGCCTACCAATGGGGTTCTTGTGTTACAAGCACCAGAGAAGCTCCCAAAACATCAACATTTTAGCTTCAGGCTAAAATCCTGGTCCCTGCTCCTGGCACTTGCTCTCACGAGCATGCTTGGCTGGGGCCTTTCCCCATCCAAAGGAAGTGGCAGTTAAAACTTTCAACAGTAGATACTTCCAATGGCCTTTGGGTTGTTTCGCTAAAATACGGTGTGTTTGTGCAGTACTTTACAGGAGTGGTTGCTTTGACTGCCTTGACTGGTCACCCTCATGGTGAGGCTGGTTTTAGCTGTCATGAGTTTTGGGGGTTTTCAAAGTGTTGAGATCATTCTTCCTTGTGACCTTAGTGCATGTGGCTACCTAGGGGAAGTGACATGACTACTGTTTGGCCAAAATGCCGAATATCTCATGACAGTGAGTCCAAGCGCTGCCTTCTGTCAAATGTGTGACAGTTGTTATTCACAGGCTTCTGGGAATCAGGCTCTTTTAGGCAGATGATCTGCCTTTTTAGTGGTGTTTGGCTTCATTGAGAATAGGGGAGATATATGGGCTCTTCAAGCTGCTTCTCTTGTGTTTTGGCCTCATCCTTCCTACCACAGGTCTGTTTTGGTCAACACCTTTTTCTTCTTTGAATTCAAATTTTAAAAATTTGAATTTGGAGTGTATATTTTCATTACACTAAGGGGTTACTGCAGTGGTCAATTATTGCAGATTTTTCTGAGTTTCTTTTTGTTTTGAAGTTCTTCCCTTCCTTCCCTTCCTTCCTGGATGTAGCTCACAAATGAAAAGAATACAAAGCTCAAATGAAATGAAAACAAAGCTTGCTGCCTGTTCCGAGGAATCCATATCTGCTTGTGTTTTAGTCTTTGTGATAACTTGGCACGATGGGCAGTATCTAGTTAGGAAAAGCCCAGGAATGAAGTGATGTGAGATGAGCCCTGAAACAGATCTCCTATAGAGAGGAATGTAAAACACCTGCCAGTTGTATTCTTGGCCCTAGAGCACTTAACCCTTATCCTTCTTTTATTCCTTATTCTCTCCCAGCAGAAGCTGTTTCTTAGGAGTATCAGCAAAGGACTGCTAAAGTACTTAATATCTCCTTTTAACCTAAGTATTTCCACCCCCTGCCCTTTTTTAATTATTAAATGCTGGAGCAGAAAGTTTCCAAGAGTGCATTGAAAATTCTGATGATCAAAAGGATAAAACTTGCCAGCAAGACAGTTACCTTATTTATTGTTTAATTTCCTTTCTTCCATTCTCTGCGGGACACCATTATTTCTCATATCTGGTATAATAATGTCCAGTATTGCTTTTGGCACTTTGGAATACATTTTATTTTGTTGCAGTACTGCATGGAATAATTCCATCAGGATTTGATACAAGCGAAGTGACATGGACGTATTTTTTTTAATGGATAATCCTTCCCTAATTTTCCATGCTTTCTCCAAGGGAATACTTTCTTCTCTGTCTGCAGAGACGCAAACATTTCTCTGTATATCTTATTTCACACCTGAAGCTAGTTTGCAGACATTTTTCCATGGAAAGGATTGCATCTCAGATTGTACATGGAAGTGAGGAGTTCTAAATTTCAGTTTGAAATGGGAATCTTCTAACAGTGCTCATAGAATCTAATAGTCATTGGGTTGTTTGCTTCTGTTGCAATACAGCTGTTGATGATCTGATGCATGGGTGCCTTTTGGGCTTTTAAGAGAAGGGCCTGAAATTGTGACTTTGTCAGTACTCTTCATAACATAGCAACTGAGGAGTGTGGAACTTTATTTTGAAAAAAAAAAAAAAATCATTGTTCTTGTGTTTAAAGATGGGGACCACTATTCTCCTTTGCCTTATATCTCCGTAATGTTAACATGAACTGTCATAAATTGGAAAAACACAAAGCTGGGCATCTTGCCACTTGGATGAAGCCAGTGATGCACTGAAAAAAAGAAAAAGGATATTACATTGTCCAAGGTAGCTTGATATTTGTTCAAGTATCAAATGACCATCCAAAACTTAGAATTAAGGGCCGGTGCCTGGGACGGTAGATCATGTTATTGTTTCAAGTGTTGAGTGAGAGGCAGTTAGAGAGGAAAGAGAGGTCTATATTTGAAATTAAAAAGACAGGATATTATGTAATAGCAAGGAGATTCGTTATGTTCCCCCCACGCAGCTGGCACTTTCTGTAACATTTCCTGTTACTATAAAAGCTTCTGTATATCCATGCCAATTCCAAACATGACTTCCATAAGGTGCACGTAACTAATAGCATGTGTTTAGGGGCAAATTTAATTCTTGCACAAGACCCCCTTCACAGGTGGACTGATGTGAAATTGCTGTGTGGGAAGACTTGGCCTTGTGGCCATGGGGAGCCCATATTTCAGGGACAGATGAAAGGTAGAATTTGGGCTCTGTCTCTGCATGCAGAGTTTTCAGTCCAAGAGCATTCAACCATTCTCAGTTATAGTCCACTTAAAAAGTTCATTTCCACACACACTGGTTGAACCAACCACCTCCAGCCCATATCTCTGGGCTCCCTGTGGAAGAAGGTGCTTTGGGATTTGGATTAGTTTTATTTAACTCTTCAAGAATGTGGCACGCTATGATGCATTACTGAAGGATGCTGTACAACTGGATGACCAGGCAATGAAATAGCAACTGAAATTCAGTGGAGATAACTGTAAAGTACTGCTTACAAGTTGAACAGGAGATTGGTTGTGAACTTTTGAGAGATGAACCATGTCAAGCTTAGAAAACATTCTGAGCTGGAAATAGTTGGAGGCTAGAATAAGTTCATGGGACAGGTATATTAGGGCTGTTATTTCTGCTATTCTTGTTTCCTGTAGAGAGGCTTTTAGCCATAGCTTATAGCCACGGTTGGAGACAAGATACTGAGGTAGAGTGAAGAGTTGTTGTCCAAACTAGCACAGCCATTCACATATTCTTGGTTTTAGTGGCGGTGATGTCCAGGGCATCAGTTCTTTGGTGTTGAGAGGACATTTGAATTTCTAGGGAGTCTTTGAATGCGTGTTTACCCCTCACCTTCTAGCTCTGAGTAACATCTGTGTTAACTTAGTATAATCCATACAGAAACAGTGTGCTTGGGGAGGGAGTGGAGGTGGTGAAGGAAATTCTTATTCTTTTGCACATTCCTTAGAAAATTCTCTATCAGTAATTCATGGAAGAGAACAGCTGAGCATTAACAAGTTATGAAACAAATTTAGCACACCTGGGCGGGGGTGGTATGTGGGACAGAGGGGTTAAGTGGTTAAGTTTCTGAGACTTTTCCATATGTCCTGAAGCCTGTTGTGTTTTTTCAGTCATTCCTCTGTTTGCTTGTTTCTTTAAAATCATTTTTAATTCTCCTGGCTGCTCTGACCTTCAGACTGGGCACAGTGGCCTGGCTGTGAGGGAGGCTGTGGAACCAGCTGCATGTAAAGTGCTGTCAGACTCGCAGACACCCGCTGATGACAACAGCCTGTCTGTCTGCACCCACAGCTGCGTAGCCCAAGCCGGGAATGACTCAGAGGTCAGAGACACGGACCGTTTACCACAGATTGGCAGGAGGGTCTCTAATCCGCTTCACAAATGAGACATGATGAGGACTTACCAGATCCGGCTTTTCCACTGTGAAATGAGATGGAGCTAAGTTGGGTATATGACTGAATCTTTGACACGCTCAAGTCAGACTCTTTAGTCTTCCCACATCTGAATATAATCACTCCTTTCAGTGGTGGGTTTAAAAAAAAAAAAAAAAAAAAAAAAAGGGAGTGGTAAGAATAGAGTTAGAATTATGACTGCTTCTGCTTGCCTAAATGTCCTAGTTATTGACCATGAAGTGCAGTTGGAAATGAAAATCAATATCTGGGTTTAAAACCAAAACAGAACAGGTAATGAAGAATATGCGTTATCCCATACACGCTTCTGTCCCTTTGCGTTCTTATGTAAGAAGTTATCCAATGGCAAAAATACTTGTCCTTTCCAGTCATTTCATCACTGGAGAGACAAATAAGACATCGTGCATCTTGTACACCTTCACTTAAAACTCTGATCCTCTCGCAGAAATGAGAGGGCTTCCTGCACAGTGTTAAAGCCACTCAAGTTGATCCTTGGTGCACTGTCTCACTTCCAGTCCTTCTCTTGAAAAACATGGAAAGAGAGAAAGATAGGGAATATAATGAGCTGTGACCTCTGATTTGTGTTTTACTGAGCAAGCAGAACACCCTCACAGAGCAAATCAATGCACTTCAGTTATACTGGTTAAATAATAGAATTCATAGACCAGACTAGATGTCTTTTGCTCATACTGTATGACTTATTCAATTGGGTAGTGCCTTCTTGTTTCTTTCTTGTCCATTTCTGTCTTAAGTGATGATCCCTCTTCTCCTAACCTCTGATATTTCTCTGGAATGGGGAAATTACGATGAATTCGACCCATGCCTTTTTTCAGACCCATTTTTTTTTTTTTTTTTTGCAAGTAGATAAAAGCTTTGGTAGGAAACTGCTCTTCACTAAAACTAATAATGAGTGTATGTTTCTATTAAAGCTGGTATGTGTGCACACTTTTATGAGACTTAGAGGTATTTTTACTATACTTGTAATATCCATTTACGTTCTTAGAATCAGAATGAGATGGTCATATAACTGTTCCTTTTAAAAAAAATGTCAAAAACTTCATTGAAAGTGCAATGTTTATTTGAAGGTAATGAAGACCTATTGGGAAAAGCTTACAACTTTGGAACAATTCAAAAGTGTATTTGAAAGCTAAGTGGAGGAAAAATGTTTTCTGCTTTCATCCTTCTAAGATCAAAGTTAACATCTGATGCAGAGAAAGAGTCTGTGATGATGTTTGGAAGAAATCTTCGGCAGTTGCTTCTGACCAGCCCTGTCAGGGGTCGTACTTTGATGGGAGTAGATCCTGGCTACAAACATGGCTGCAAGTTGGCTATTATTTCACCAACCAGTAAGTGTCAATTCTGAATAGTCTTTTGTCCTGAAAGGACAGTTAAATGTCTTCAATTACTGTAAGGGATGGTCGTTTTTTTTTTTTTTTTTTTTTAAAAAGGCAGGTTTTGTAATCAGATTTTTAGAATTATTGTTTTATTTGCTAATGATTTGCTGTCATGCAAATTCCCTTTTTTGAGCCTAAGGCTAAATTTTGTGTGTATGAAATCCAGTGTCCCTTTTGGAATTTTATTGTTTTCTGAAGTAGAAGTTAAAATCCTCTCTGCCCTTTTGAATACAGGTTCAAGTAATTGTGCCTCTCAGTAAAGAGCACACTTACTATTTGTATTAATTAACAAAAAAAAAATTAAATATTTACTATCTATAACTTAGCTTTTTTCCATCGGTAGTATCTTGGACATCTGGACTTTTTTTTTAAATCAGTCTCTTTAGTCTTATGTGTGTTAATGTGCAAAACTACTACTAGGTTTGATTTTTAGACGGATGTAGGAAAAAGTCCTACTACTGCACCTTCATCTGATCTGGAGATCTTCTATATACCCATGAGATATTTCTTGTATCCATGGGATATTCTTGTATCCCTTGTATTTTGTCTTTGCCTGTTCTCTGAGAATATGTCCACTCAGCACGGAGGAAGGGAAATTGTCATTTGTGTGTGCTAAAACACTAATAAAGGTAAAGTAAACAGTTATTAGTTTGCAGTGACAACTCCAACTTAATTGTACCTTGAGTTGTCAATACCAGCTAATACTGAATTGTTCCCAAGCTCAATAGTTAGGGTTATGGCAAGAAATGAACGTTTCATTTTGGAGTTGTGGCTCTTGGATTGCACAGCGAAACCTGGCTCTCTATTTTTCATCTCTTTAATGGATCTATAAAATGCACAAGGCTGTAACAATAAGTCCATTTCAGTGAATTACTGTTTTTCTCTTTGATAATATGATTTGTTTTGTTTGCTTAATGTGTCTACCTGCTCATTTTTTGTTATGTGAATATGTCTTCAGGGACCTAGAAAAGTGTCAACTCAGTTTTGCTGCGGCAGCCAAATCATTTCTGTCCTTCACTCACCATGATTATTTTTATAATAGGATATAAAAATGAAAAGGAACTTGACTTATGAAAAACTTCATTTGTGAATCATCAGATTACTTTAGTAGTTCATCAGGAAATAGGAAATAGCTTTTGGATCGCTGTTTTTTGAACGACTCTGCTTTTTATTGTTCTAGGTCAGATACTCCATACTGATGTCGTTTACTTGCATTCTGGTCAAGGATTTCGGGAAGCTGAGAAGATAAAGAGGCATCTTTTACAGTACAAGTAAGCTAAGGAAGCTTCCACTTACTATTCTTTCTTACTGCATTTAATAGTTTTTTTTTTTTTTTTTTTTTCATGTAGCTCAGGCCTTATTTCATGCTTTTATGCTATGTATCTAGAATAATGTTAAATCAAAGGAGGACTGTGACTAAAGCTGTGTGATATGAATGGATCTCCATAAAACTCTGATCCATTTCATTTTTAGGAGGAGAAATTAATATTCAGCTAAGGAACAGTTGTGTATCAAAAAATGTCTGTTTAAGAAAAAAAAAAAAGAATAATAAAGAATAAGTTTTTCTTTTTTTACCCTGTGCAAAGCTGTAGCACTGTTGTGATTGGCAATGGCACAGCCTGCAGAGAAACAGAAGCTTACTTTGCTGACTTAATTATGAAGAAATATTTTGCACCGCTGGATGTCGTTTACTGGTAAGATTGCTTTCTGTGATGTTTATCTCTTCATACTTTAACAGGCATTTTTAAATACGATTTTGAAGTGGTTCTTTCTGCCACCTCATCTTTTTCTGCTGAGTCAAGCTGACTCCTCCTAGCTGAGGGAAAATGGCTCCAGCTCTTTGGAGCAGGAGGTAGTACGGGACACTCAAATTCCTTCTCTTGGAGCTCACTTTGTTGCCATTACCACTGTAACAGAGTCAGCCAGCCCTGCAGCGCAGATCTATGCCAAGGACTTGTTTGTACAGTGTGTTTACCTTCTAGATCAATGTGGTTTAAATGCAAATGTTAGTGTTCTCTATGGTATGGAATACTTGCTAATCCTCAGAGTAGAAAGAGGTCTGCGAGTAAGTATTTTGTTAATACACAGCAGAAAGGTGAAGGTATTTATCCTGTTCCAACTTCAATTTTTTTCCATTAGTTGAGTCTGCACTCGAATCAAACTATTCTGCTTTTCATTTGAACTGAAGCTATCCGATATTGCTTCCTTCTCCCTTTTCTACCATGTAGAAATGCCTTTTTTCTTCATTCGCATTTGCATTTTTTTCCTTAAGCTTTTTTGTGACTTGAATCTTAGATTACTATTTGTGTGGGAGCAATATTTAATTTCTACTGTGTGTTAGCTTACTGAAATGCATTGTCTAAATTTTTGAAAAATATATTATTTTTGTTCAAACTACTGCTCCTTTTAATGGACCGTCCTCCGTAGGTTATAAAGTTACCTTAGAGCAACAAATGTTCCTGTGAAATTATCTAATAGCACTGTACTTCTATGATAGGTATAAATTTGCAGCAAGATTGATGCTTCAATCTGTTTTTTGTTTCAAGAGACATAATAGGATTTTTCAGATTTTTTTTCTTAAGGAAAAGAGACCATTCAAGCTTCTGAAAAGCTATGTGTGCACTCAATTCAAACTAAAAGGATTGAGCCAAGCCACTGCAGAAATTTCTGATTTTCAAAGTCTGTAAGAAACCAAGTTAAGTCATATTGGAACAACTCATTCTGAAAGAAGAGCTGCTTCAGCTGGTTGCAGCACTGAGCATATTGGTTTACAAGTGAATTTAGTTGTTATACCATTTATTTTTTTAAGGAAGTATTTAAGTGCACTTGCATTCTATTAGAGTTTAAGACTGTACCAAGTGTCCAGCCTCTCACACTGATGCACTGAATGGCATGAAGGCAGAAATCTTTGCCTAGTGGAGCTGAACTCAATTCATTGCTCTATGCAGAGTGCAGAGAGTAGCTGATCACACTTGACTTCATGTCCTTGACCCCAAATAAAGTTCACCTGGCAGATAAATCTAGATTGTGTTATTGTTTTAAAAACAAAATCCTAATCAATGTTTTAAGCTTGTCATTCAGGACAGGTAGCTGATAGGAGCTACAGACTTTAGCTTCATTTGAAAATAGTCTGCAAGATGGTGCTTCTTTAAAAACACTACTAAAAGTAGAGAGAGAGATTAGAAGTGACTTTTCTAGAAAAATAATATAAAAAATGTATATGATATAAAGTCTATTCTTCCTCTTTTACCTGCCGTCTATATCTTAAGCTGTGTCAGTGTTGAGAAATTATTGCATATTTTTTTCTTTTTGGAAGCCAATTTTCTCTCTTAAACATCATGATGTTTTATTTGATATTTATTTTCAATAAATCAATTATGAATTAGCAATCATGTAGTTGATATTTATTATTTTATCAAGGCGTTTTATTCGGTCATCATTTTGTGTTTTTCTAGTATCAATAGTAACAATTCTATACTATCAGTGACAATTCTGTAGTACATAGAGTGGTATGTAATATATAGTGTGTATACTCCATACTATTTTTTCTAATGAGAAGACAAATGGTGTAGACAGAGATAGGAAATGAGGCATATGGCACACTTTTTTGTGGCTTTAAAAACTCTCTGGACTCCGTTTGACAGTTTTTGATTTAAAGCAAATATTTTTTCAATATTTTTATAACCCACAATCTTTTAGATACCTACATCCAACCTAAATAACTGCAGAACTTTTTTTTTTTTATGTAGTTTCCCTTGTAGAGCAATGTTTATTGACTTAGATTAGGGCTGGACTAGAGCCCAGAGACAGTCATATCTAGTCTTTAAGTTTTATGTTACACATCAGTTTTTGTTACAAGGTTCAATAAATATTCTTGATTATTTATGTTAGTTCTATTGTGAGCTCATGCCAAAGATACAGCGTATTATAACCAAAACAGATGTTTTGTTTTAGACAAGTGTATTTGTTTTAACAGGACCAGAAATGTAAATGAAACAACAGTGTGTCAGCATTGACATGGCAGATGATGAACTTTTAGGATTTCGTTAGCCTTTTGGATTAAAGTGAAATCCTGAGGAAAAAATGGGGATCTTGTTCCACATTTAGATCACTGCAGCAATTTTGGTTTTTGACTGCTGTCAGTTCTAGGTTTTTTGGGAGTGAAAACTATCTGAATGATGGATGAGCTATGCTAGAGTAGGACAATACAATTCAGTCATGTTTACAAAAAATAAAATCGCCTTTTTTCTGCCTCAGCATTTCCATTGCCAGCATACCAGCATTTTTACTGCTCCAGATTTATTTAATTACTTGTATTAATCCAAGCTTAGAATAAAGTATTTCAGCTCGTAATGAATATATTTGATAGGTTATATGAATTGCTGATGATGTTCAACAAGCAGGAAGGAGTGGAGAAAGGCAAGTGTATGTCTCTGGTTTTTGGATGACTTGGTGTTTTTTTGTTTTATGGTTTTTCTCAACTTGATACAAAATCCTTTTGTCACCTGCAACAAAATGTTTTCTGACTCTTGAGGCTTTATTAGCAATCTAATTGATAATTTACTGCTCTTTAAGTTCAAACACTTGCGGACCGTGACAAATTGGGGAAAATCTGTAATGTCTTATAAAGTTCTCATTTGGTTTTCTTTAATGTTTAAATTGTCTCTTTTAGCGTAGTTAGAAATGTTCTGCTGAAGCAGAATAGGGCCGTTTAATACCTTTTGAAGTTGGAACTTGGTGGTGAGGAATGGGTTTGGGAGTGTTTGTTCTGCAGGGTTTTTGGTCCATTTGTACTTTATAGGTGTCTGCACATGCTTTAAATATCCCTTTCAATTTTAATGTGTTTTATGTTGTTGAATATCTACATTATCCTCTCCCAGCTTTAACAAATGCCACTTTCAAGTTCCGTGCCTCTACATTTCTAATGTTACACTAGCTTAATTCCCATTACTTTTCTGCTTCATAGCACTCACAGTTTGAAAGGGACCTAACATTCGGGTTCACATTATGATAATTAGATTTCAAAGCAGTGCGGGGGGATTAAGATGTCTGAAGTCTAGTTGCCGAATGAAGTTCAGAACTACTTGTAAAACTTGTTTGAGTGGTTAACAGAAGTGGTTTTATTTATTCAGTGCTCATGCAGCATTAATCCGTATTTCATCAGGTACCCACAGTGCTGTAACTCTAGATATGACCTTGGGACTTAATTTACCCCATCTCAGTTTTCCTTATTAATGTGCCATGAAAGAGGTACATGAAAGATAGCCAACATCAAAGCACCTTTTCAAATAAAGTGGTCGATATGAATCCTCTGGTATTTAACACTGTCTGTCAAATGTTTCAGCTGGTTTGCATCCTTTTACAAGCTATTGCTTGCTGCATTAATGCAGTTGTTTCAAGTCTTTCGAGAGTCGGGGGAAGGGGAAGATAAGGATACGCGAAACTTTATTCCTGTTTTATTTTGATTATATTTAAGTTGTTATTTCGGTCCGTTAGGCCACATAACAATGCCAATAAGGTGCTTGTTGCCTGCATTAGCGTTTCTTAAGCCGTAAGATGTCTAACATAAGAAATAGTTTACAAAATGTTGGTGAAAGGACGAGCTGTTCCCCAGCAGCAATGCGCACGTGCCCGAGCTGTGCACCGGGGAGCCTTTGTTCTGCTCCCCTTTCTTCCAAGGGCTAATGGAGTCATGAGAAGTCCTGGCCAACAAAGCAGCAGTTTATCGAGTAACAGATTAGGATGTGTGTGAAGAGGATATAATCAGTAAAGAGATTTAAAACTACATAGTGCTTTCCAGCCAAGCTGTCTTTGTCCCTTGCATACAAGTAATTATCCATTGTGGTTATTTGTCAAAAATGCATAAGGTCGCATGGTCAAGTACAATTTTAGATGAACAGTCATTTGTTGTATATTCGTATTGAGACTCTCCTGTAACTGGAACTTTACCTTGCATAGAGACTTTTTCCTCTTGTTGCACTTGATTACTCATAAGTTTTGGTAGTCTGAATTTAGTCTGAATTTACTCCTCACAATATGAACTGTAACAAGTAGCAGCACTCAAAGTGGTGTCTGAGATTTGTTCCTCTTATAAACTGTTATCTCAATTGAGCTGAGCCTACCATATATCAATAGGGAAATTCAGAAATTTTGTTGGATTATAAAGCAGTCCAGGAAAAGAAATATTTGCCTTTACTATAGGCAGTAGTACAATGTTGGACCATTTTCTGAGTTTTCTTTTTTCAGAAGGAAATAAGGGGAAGCAATAAAGAGACACATAAATGGCACAGGTGAAATATATGATAATTTCTGGCTTGCGTAGCATGAAATTGAAATTCTTGAAACAGACTTTAAAAATAATACATTGAAGATGTGAAATGGTCTTAATAAAAGTGAGGGAAATAGGAATATTTATGGAATAGCCTCTTAATTGAGTTCAACTTCAGGGAAACTACTGTTGTTAAGATGAGAACACTGTCTGCTTGGGAGTGTGTCAGTGTGGCTAAAGAGATTACGAATTCCTTTAACTATAGAAAAAAGAAAGTTATATGTGGAGTCTAGACTGCAGCAATGTGAAATGCAGGCTGGGAGGGAGGAAAGTAAGTAGTGAAAGAAATCTGAATCTAGAAGAGAGAGAGAGAGAGAGAGCAAAAAAAGAGGCAATTTTCCCAGATCAGTAGAACATGTCATTTGGCTCGGGTCCAGGAAAATCTATGGGAAAACAGTTTTGGTGTATGGGGGGAATTATTCACAAAACTTGCCTTCTTTCTTTTATCTTTTCAAGAGAAAATCATAGTAACAGTAGTATCAAGCAATGATGTAAAAAGTTATGTGTTTATCATATGTGCCTCTTTTTAGATGCTGTAAAGTTATTAAACACAAATATTGCCTCTATAAAACTAGGAAAAATTTTAGTCCAAAAAACTGTTAAATACATAACAGTATGTTCAAGGGCATCCCTGTTTACTCTTTAATTGGAAAATATGCTGATCTCTAATCCAGTCATGCAAATCAGATAGTGAATGTGTTAACTATCACAGTAATTCTCTGTCCTGAGTTTGTTTTTTCTTTCTCCCTTTTTTTTCCCCTCTCACAAATTGTCAGAGAGTATTAATTGTCATATTCAGGATTGCAAAACAACTTCTACTTTCAATTTTATGTTCCCTGCTGAGCAGTAATTTGTACACAGGGGTGCTATTTCCTTGTGGATATCTTTGATATTTTCGGATAAATAAATAAAACATGATGTGTCTTTTTTTTTTTTTTTTTTTTTTTTTTTTTTTTTTAGATAATGAGCTAGTAAGCATCTGCTATTGCGGTATAGCAGAAGTCAGGTGAAGAAGGGGAAGCATATGGAAAAATGTTTGCAAACGGAACAATGAGAAAGAGTTGCAAAGCTAAAAGGTAACTCATAAAAGGCAGGCAAAGAAAGATGCACAATGAGCAGCACTTCTGCCCTCAGAGTGCCCCCTTGGGCCTTTGGGAGCGATTATGGAATATATGGACTGTACAGAGTACCTTCGTGGCGCAAGACTGTGTGTTTCATTCTCAAACTCACTTAAGAGGGAGGGGAAAAAAAAAACAACCCTCAAGTGAGTACCACAGGTTAAAAGTAGCTTCATATTCAAATAAAAAGCTGATTTAGTTTATTGTTGTGATTACATCCTTTGGAGGTAACCTTCTTTTAGTCCTGTTGTTTTGTCCTGTTCGGCCAATACATTGCAGTTATTTTGAAGGAAGACTCCATGAAGATATAGGAGAACCAACATGAGGCACTGCTGTAACTTACTCATCTCTCCCAGAATTATTGTTCCTGTTACCTGTTCTTTCAGTCTGACAGTCTCCTTGCTCTGAGGGGTCACCAAGCCACCCTTCTGGCTGTCAGGCCACTCGTGTGTTTTCCCATCTAGTATATGGGAGCTTTATAGGGTGCTGGAGGAGTATCACAAAACGCCACGTGCACTTCTGCCTGTCTCCTACTCGCACCAGGCCTCTTTTGAGCTTTTCAGTAGAGTAGATTCTGTTATGAGAACAATTCCCCTGTCCTGTTCCTTTCCCTACCCTAATTGTTTGTGGGAGTGAATGGACAGATGGGCAGTGTACATTTCCAAGCTTAAAACTTTTGGGACTTCAGTTGAAAAGTGTGACTTAATGATATACTGCTGCTTCTTAGAGTGAGTATTCAAACAGTACCTATTACCTGTTGCCCAATAATTCATTTTTTTTTTCTCCTAACCACATGTTCATAGAATCATGGAGATTAGAACGAACCTCTGAAATTTGTCTAGGCCAAGTAGGCCTGCTTAAGTAGGATCAGCGAGAGCAGGTTGCCAAGGACCATGTCCAATTGGGTTTTGATTATCTACAAGGATGGAGACTTCACAGCCTCTCTGGACAAATCATTCCAGTGCATCCACCCTTGCAGTGAAGAATTGTTTTGTTAAATTCAAGTGGAATTTCCTTGATTTTCAGTTTGCCCTGTTGCCGAGCTCTACTGAAGTGTCTGACCTTGTCCTCCTAACATCCTCCTATCAGGTAATTATACACATGGATAAGATTCCCCCTGAATGTTTTCCAGACTGAACAGACCCAGCTTTCTCAGCCTCTTCTTATGTGAGAGATGCTCCAACCCCTTAACCATCTTTGTGAAACCTTTGCTGCTCTTTCTTCGGTAAATCCATGTCTGTCTTACAGTGGGGAGTCCAGAACTGCCTTCAGCACTCCAGGGATGGCCTCACCAGGGCTGAGCAGAGGGGAAGAATCACCTCCTGCAATCTGCTGGCAACACTGCCAGGTGCAGTGCAGGATACCCTTGGCTTTCTTTGCCATAAGGGTTCATTGCTGACCCATGGTCAGCTTGGTGCCTGCTCTGCAAAGCTGCTTTCCTGATCTTCCCCAGTATGGCGGGGCAAGGGGCTATTCCTTCCCATCTTCCTTCATTCCCAACTCTTTTTTTCCCCTCATCTCCACTTATCTAGACCTTAGTTCAGCTTGTCTGTGAGGATGGTGTAAGAGACAGTGTCCAAAGTCTTTCTAAATAGAGATAAACAAAATTCACTGCTTTCCCCTCACCCATGAAGTCATTGTTGAAGAGGTTGGTTAAACATGTTTTCCTGCTGACTACTTCTGATCACCTTGTCCTTCATGTGTCTGGAAATACTGTACAGGGTTAGGTGCTCTATCACTTTCTTAGGGCTTAAGATAAGAGTGCATGGCATGTAGTTCCCCAGGTTCTCCTCCTTGCACTTCTTGAAGATAGGAGTGACACTTGCTTTCTTCCAGTCCTCAGGAACCATCCTGATCACCATGACCTTTCCAAGATAATTGAGAATGGCCTAGCAGTGCCACTGGCCAGCTCCCTCAGTGCTTGTGGGTGCATTCCATGGACTCTTGTTTGTACATTTTTTCTAAATGGTGCCTAACCTTGTCCCCCTCCACTGAGGGTAAGCCTTCCTTTCTCAAGATGTTTTCTTTGGTCCCATGGGCCTGGGATTCCTGAAGTTCAGTCTTTGTGGTAAAGACTGGGGCATGGAATAGCTTGGCTGCTTCTCTCTCCTTTGTCCCCATGGCCTCTAGCCATCTGCTGCTTATGTACTTGTAGAAGTCTGACCTGTAGCTCTCTGCCACCTCACCAGATAGGCTTTGGCTTTTATAACCTCATGTGCACTCAGTTTCTAAATTCTTGCTCTGTCTTCTGCCCCTGCTTTCATTTCTTGTATTCTTCCTCTTTATGTTTGAGTTTAGTGAGGAAGTTGGTCACCTCCGCTTCTAAATGCTAGTGGATCAAGCAATTGATACTAATTGCTAGTATCAAATTTAGAGATTGCCTGCTCAAATGAAAGCTGGGAGTGGTTAGATAGTGACTTAACTGAAAGATGGTGAATATTTGCTTCTGATATATTGTTGATTTGAAGATCATTGAAAATTTGCTGTTGAAAGTGCAAAATCTGTGTATGATATTGCGATGCTGACAAAATCTTTAATAATCAAATGTGAATGTAAATGTAACTATTAAAATGTTAACTTAGGGTTTACCATAGGATTGTCTTTCCATCTAAAATAGGTGATTCTTGTGATATTTGAGATATTATTGTATTATCTTCTTTACAAAGGCACCAGAAATATGTCCTTGTGTGTACTTTAGTAACTTAGTAAGCTGTGACAATTTGTAAATTTTTCACCAGGAATGATTAGGAAAATTAATTTAAGCTCTCCACTATATTTAAAAAAAAAAAAAAAAAAAAAAAAAAGGAAGAATTACTTATGGAGCCTTGTTAGGATTTAAGTAATCCAAGGATGCAGAGTGATTAAGATAGCATCCAGATTAAAATGATATAAATACGTGATGTATCCTTTGATTTGTGAGGTACTAAGACTTGAGTATTATTGCACAGTCTAACCTGGCTGTATATTTGGATAATATTTTGTGTTCAAGTAGAAGTTCTGTAGGACCATAATGGAAAGGTAAGCATTTTTCCAGTTTTGTGAGATTGCCAGTAATATGTTTTTACTTAAGTTGAGGTTCTGCCAAACTTCATACCTATTCATTTGTGAAACCACATTTGGTGTTCTGCATTTCAGCTCTTACTGGGCTGCCTTTACTGTTGTGGGATGTGGTATATAGATTTATTTATTTGAATTTAAATTGTACTATTATAGTTGATGATGATAGCAGAAACATAGCTTATGCAGTTAGTTTGTATTAGGTTCTCTAACACTCTACATTATATACCTTAATTTCAGTGGCTTTTAACTGATTGATTTACCTGTGAGAGGAAACTTTTTATTCTGGATCTCTGTTAGCGAACGTATATGAGAGTTGCATGTGTTTTAAAAAAAATAATAGGAAATTGCTTTAAGAAAAAAAAAGTTCTTTTTCCCTTTGAAGCATCAGTATTATTAAGTTATCTGGAAGAAATGAAAATTTTCAGGCAGATCCAAAGGTTGGATAGAAGCCTCCAACTCTCCCTCTGTAAATCTGTTCAGGGTTGTTTGAGCAGTAAAGCTCAGGAAATGGGCATTTAGACAGCTGCTAAAAAAAATCCCTCAGTACCATGAGCTCATCTCTTACAAACATGGGATGAGAAAGAAAAATAACTTTGATTTTAGGGAAATTTGAAAATTTAACTTTACTTCCATGTCTGATATCTTGAGAATCTGTCAGGGTTCAGCAAACACAGCCTGTGCATCAGTACAGCAAGGGCTCTTCCTCTGCAGTTATATAACATTCTCATTTCTGCTCCTGATTTCAAGCTGTTGGCTTTTAGAGGCTTGTAAATGTGCAGATCTTTTTGTGTAAGGCTGAAACTGTGGCCTGTGGTTGTCCAGTTTCTTGACTTTTTTTTTTTTTTTTTTAACAAGAAAGTGTGTGGCAGTCTTAAAAGCTTCATAAATGGCATTGAAAGAATTGAAAGAAGCCACAGCAACAGGAGATGCTTCAGCATATTTCTAATGTTTTCAGGGCACAAGAGGCAGAGGATATAAGCAAGCTGTGTCTCTCAAAGGATCTTTGAGTGTTTTTTTTCAGCTTGAAAAGGGATTAGCTGTAACTGAAGGTGCCTATTGAGAATATTTCCTCCTTATAACTGGATTCCAGCAGTCTTGTCAATGATGAGTAAGTGGAGAGAATGAGAAATGATCCCTTTGTCGTAGTGCGTGGCCTTGCCTTTTGGAGGTAAGAAGCAGTATGCTTAGAAGTAGACCTCAAAAAGCACTAGCCATGTGAAGCAGCTTCTTTGGGACCAGGCCCTTTGTGCAGGATCACCTGGAAGAACAGAGAAGGCAAAGAAGAATATAGTTGGAACAGCATGTAGTTTTCTCAGCTGTTGAGCCAAACCCGTTTTCCTTTGGCATAAATAAAGCTTCACCTTTAAAGCATGTAATTTAAAAAAAAAATGCTGAAAGGAAAGTCAGAGAAATGAGGCCTCCTAGATTTTTAAAATCATAGTATTAGTTTTGTTTACATCTTCATTAACACTTGGTGAAAGAGAAACTGATTTAGTACCTATTGATAGCACGGAGGTGAGAGAACGAATAAAATACGAAGGGATATAGTAATTTGGGCAGACGCTATGTCTTGGTAAATTACCTATTGCTTTTGTAGGTTCCAGCCTATTTATACTAGCCAGTTTGTTTAAGGATGCATTTGTAGAAGTTTTTAGCAAGCTCATCCTGTTTGTGCTGTCTTCCCTTCATAGGTGGAATTACCATAAATCAAATTTGTCAAATAATTTGACTTACATATAATTTATCTCTAAAAAAAATCTGCAACTCGAGAGAAGCATTATGAAAGCTGTATGTTTTTTGGGAATGTTAACATCACAGGTCAAAATATTGCAACTTGGAGAAAAAAAATAGTTGCTGCAGGCTCTTCATTATGATAAAAAATTTAAGGCAAGAATGACTGGAGATTAAATTGAAGTAGGTGTGAATTAGAAATAAGGTAGGTGCTTTTAAGAATTTACGTGGTTGGTCCTTGGAGTGAAATCATAACTGAATGTTGATTATATGTCTCCTGATGTCTTCAAATCAATGTCTCCTGATGTCTTCAAATCAAGACTGTATGTCTTCCTGGATGTATGGGGCATATAGGAAAAATATAGTCACAGGTTACTACATAGCCTGAATGTCATGAATCAGACAGGGCAGCCTAATGGTCTCTCTCACCTTAAGTCTTTGGAAAATGTAACGTGCATGGACATGCATCCTTTAGGAAAGATATTTGTGTGAAAGACTTTCAGAGTTAGCTTCGCCAGTTTAAGGGATCTATCCTGGTGTAAGTAAATGACAGAATTTCATTGATGTAATTTGTGATGACCAGAGCATAACTGAACAGATATATTTTTTTGACAATTGGAGGAAGAATGGCAGAGAAAGAGGGTGACGAGGTTTTTTTGATGTTTTGTTTTTTTTCCCCTTTTCGGTTATAGATTTGGTTGGTGGCTTGAAATACAAGTTTAAATTTAATTGTGTCTTTCTGAATCTTATGCATTTTTCCCTTTCAAATACTCAAAACTGCTCAAAGCAAATATCAAGATAAAAATATGGTAGTGATTTAATTTTGCTCCTGTTTGTACCTGCAAGTAATATATGACAGTTCCTAATTATATTAAATTATTTCAAGTAACATCAAATCTCTCAACGTTATTCAAACAGCTCAGCTGCCTTTGGAGCTTTCCAAATAAAAATCTTGGAGGAAAAAAAAATGTTCATCTATATGCAATTATGGTTATTGCTAATATTAAATTGGCTCTTCACACAAAACTTCTCTCTCAAACCTTATTAATTTTTATCTTTCATTAAACATCTTTGGCAGCTAAGGCAACATGCCTACTGCCTGTTCAGTTCTTTTATTGGGATGTATTAGAACCAACATTTGAATAAAACACATTTTGACATCTGGACTTGACAAGAAATGTTTCTGGGAAACAATTTAGACATGCATCTTCACTGAATGATTCTCTTGTCAGCATTAGGATGTTGTACTGTAAATACACTTTGGAAGGAGGCTTCAGTAAAACCAGTGATGCATTTATTACTTATTCTTGGTCTATTTTTCCTCATAGTAATCACAGCTCAAAGTTCCTTTGTCATATTTATCATTAAAGTTATTTTCTAGAAGTTAGTTTGTCATTTTTAAGTAAATCAAAGTGGATATTTCTGTATTAGTTATCAGTGCTTTTCCCCTTGCTGAAGGAGATGTTAACTTTTGCAACAGAGGAGTAGATTTAATGGAAAGAGACATTGTCGATTTGAATGTTTTTAAATTAAGTCTTCTCATGATTTAAAAACTGTTATATAGTATCCTTTTAATATGTCCTGTTTCTTCAGTTAACACAAACATACTTTTAAGGGAATGCTTAACAAGGCTGTCCTTTTGTCAACTATTCCCACGTTTTCTGCTCTGCTTAGGAACATTTCTTTTTTTGCTGTTGCTTTACCTGTCTGCCTACGACTGCTTGTTGCCTTTCTCAGTTGCATCTTGTGTTTTACTGAAACTGGCTAATGACCCTGTTAGAGGTTCTGGAGAAGAATGTCCAGTAGAAGTGGGCTGGTAGTTATTTGCAGAGCAAACTGGAGGAAATCTGTTTGCCTTCACTTTTTGGTAAAGCAGTTTACTGTAGGTTGACTCTTGATGCCAGCAAAAGTAAAGTTTTCTGACTGAGACGTGATTTTAAGTAATAAGTTGTTTTATGGCTAATAGAAAAAGGACATTGGTGACCTCTAAGAAGATCCTCTTTCTGTTTTCTCTCAATTTTAATTCTATAGGGAATTTCTAGGTTTTTATGAATTAAATACAGATCAATTACTGAATATAGATGTTTGTGTTAATATATTTCACTTAATATACAGCCCACAAAGTACAGTTCTTTTTGGTCAGCTTGAAACATTTGGACATTATGAAAAAAATTATTTTTGATAGTATCAGGTTGGCATGAGCTGCAGTTTATCATTAGTACACTGGACTCCAGCAGAGAAGCTTTTTTGCAGACGGTCTTTGGATAATCTGAAATAGCAGCTTTTGCACTCAATATAGATGAGAACTTTTAATTCTTACAACAGACTCCCCTATTTAAAGGCAGTTGTAGGTGTGCCACCTTATTTTTGGCGTTTTGGTAAGTTAGATGCTGTTGCATTTCATGACAAAACGTAATCTTGGAGTCCGTTCACTGAGCAGAACTTGGTAAAACTAAATGGCCTATACAGCCCAGCCTGGCAGTGGTGGGATCGCAGAGAGCCCTTCCGAGCTTGAGGAATGTGAAATGCTTTGCTCGCCCTCCCAGGGCTTGAGTAAACCCAAGCTCAGTTGGAGATAGCGCTAATTTTAAGTTTTATTTACATTTTTAGGCAAGTTTTTCTACTTCTTGCATGGAATCCTGAGCACACTTGTCTAAATATTATTAGAAAATAATTTCCAAATACGCCTTTTAGAAATACTTACATGACTTCTTAGGATTAGGTTCTCCTAAAATATATTTTAAATGATAATTATATGAGTTATTAGCAAAAAAATGCATGTGAAAGTGGTAAGCAGACCCTTATTATTGAAAATCTACAAGCATGCTTATGCTTCCCTAATAGACTCTGGGTCTGAGTTAGTTAAGCATTTATTTATGTTTAGGCTTGGAAGCCTATCCTTTCCTAGAGGGGAAACGGTTTAACATTTGTGCCGTATTCCTTTCCATCCAGCTATAATACCCCATCCCTGCAGTGGGTAAGAAACAGTCTCACCCTCCACATGCCGTGACCAGCAAAAGCCCTGGATCTGTCCAGCGCGGCTCCTGGTCGCGCTGTTGCCAGCGATGACACGAGGGTGCGAATGGGCCCCGCGTCCTCTCCTGACTCGGGGCGCCGGCGGCCCCAGGGCCGTGTGGCGGAGGGAGGCCGCTCGCGAGGCTCGCGCGGCGCTGCCACCTTCCACACTAACCCGCAGAGCTGAGCAGGCCCCGGGGGCAGGAGATGCTCGGCTGTGTTAGAGCGCGTTGCGGAGCCCACCCTGGCATATGTTCTGCACCAGCGCCCGTGGGAGCTGGCCGCATGGGCCCGCGCGCCCCGAGGCGGCCGCGCTGCCACGGCGGCTCGAGCAGACGGGCTCCTCATCCAGGCAATTAAAATCTGCTTCCACGCTGTAATGCCGTGGCGTTCGTGCGCCCAATCGCCAAGTTTTTGTGCTTATTTTTTTTCAGTAACGATGTTAGTAATCAACTACAAGAATAGTTGCAACATTTTAGTCTCGGACGCTGAATTTGAGTTGACCTGCTCTGCTGCTGCAAGAATGAACAAATTGCAAATATTCCCGTTAATTTCATTTCTGAACAATTTCAGTTTTTGTTTTTGCTTGTATCATTTGAGGAAGCTAGATTTTTTTTTTAATGAGTTTTCAGTGCGGGTCTGTTTTAAAATCAAATAGAACTGAGGACTGTTGAAACCTCAAAGTTCATTTATCGGACGTTATTTGGGGGCAAATATTTGCTACTTTTCTGAAAGGTATGCGAAGTGTCAAATTTTTAAACTATTATTAAATAAAAAAAGGGAACATTAATTTTGATAGCACTGAAACCTCAATCCTCAAGTACGGAGAATCCAAATGTTCCCATTAGTCTGCCCTGAGCAAGCTGTTCTTGCTGTGACTGGGCTTTGAGCAAATGGGATTAGGCCGGAGTGTGTCTGGGGTTGCCTTTTGTGGTTCTCTGAAAAGTTTTAATTTCCAAAAGGTAAAGGATTCTTCCAAGGTGCTAATTCTACCTTGTGTATTTATCTTTCAGAAGCCAGACCTAAGAGTCTAATGGTTACTCCACAGAAATCAGTTTGGAGTTAATATATATTGCCCTTATAATTGTCTTGTTGGCCAATATTTATAGGTGTAGGTTGTGGTTGTGTTTTTGCTTTGTTTATAATGTTCTCTAGAAGTTTCAGTCTACTTTTCTTCCTTGTTACCCAGAGATGAATTGGCAGGATTCTCATTTTGGAGAAATGTGTGTAGCACAGGGAGGGAACAGAGATTTGGGCATTAACAGAGTGTATTTTAGGGTTTTGCTGCAATTCTTTCCCTTCCAAGAAGAAAACAGTTCTGAATTTCCTGTTCTGAATATTGTCATCTGCTACAAGAAAATAACGTAGTTGCTTTTGGAAAGAATGGACCAACCGATTTGTTTTCATTACTTAACATCATGTAATGTTATGTGTAATTTTACGTACATGAAATTCTCCCTAAAAAATGAGTCTCAAAAAAAGGTTAGCGTAATTAAAAAGATGTGTGATCCAAGATCCAAGACTTTTTAGGTACAAAATACTCCTGATGGACTTTCAGTTAGGTAGGTCTATAAATGAGCCTTTGCCCTGTTTGAAGATACTCTTGTGTTAGGTACACGGGTGACTGAGTGAGTGCCTAGTAGCTGCGCTACAAGGGACTGACTTTGAAAACTGTGATATAAAAAGCAGGACATAACCCACCTGTGCTTTTATGATTCAAATGTAAAGGTACCTCTTTAAACTTTAGAAATGTTCTTCTCCTATGCCTTCCTGTTTGGGTAGGTAAAATATTATTTTATTTTTGTTTTCTCTCTATTTTAATGCAGTTGCTCAGAAATGAAGCATAAGAAATTTCAGCCCAGAACAAGATTTTTTTTTTTTTTAAGTGTTTGCAAATGGATGAAAAAGGTTTTAAATGAAGTGGTCTTTCAGCATATGTTTATGCCAGCTCTAGTAACATTAGTTATGATAAATCTCTGGTGTGGATACATCACAACCTAGGGGAACAAATTATTCCTCTTTAAAAGAAGGCGGGGGGAGGGGAATTATATCACTACCTAACTGAATTTTCGTTTTACTAAGTCTGTTTTTTTGAGTCGTACTAAGTGAATTTGTGTTTTCTATTAAAAAAAGTGCAATTCATGAATCTGGCTCGGGTTTGTTGAGGTTTGGGGCTTTTTGTTTGTTTGTTTTTTACAAGATTTATGTTTGTGTTTTATTTTTTTGATACACAAAATAAGATATCTACTGTTTTAAATGATAAAAGATAGTAATGTAGCCAGTGTTTAACCCCTGTTCATGTGCAAATTCATTCAGTTTGTATTAATGTCTCTTTACTGCACATGCCCAGCAGATGCATGTGATATCTGTAAAATAATGATATTTTAAAAACATGACAATGAGGACCACTAGAGAGGACATGAAGGAGCCCTAGAGGCCTAAAAGGAGAAAATTGTATAATTTATTAAGAAAACACTAAATCTGCTTATGTTGCTTTATGGACATTTGAGTAGGTCTTCCCATCTTGAAATATGTGTATGTGAAAAGTAACTCTAAGGAAGAATTAATTTGAACTGTGAACATCTGGCTTTTGAAGGAATATATACAGACACACATTGTTTTATGCATCTTTGGCCCTTTATAGTATGCTTGGTAAAGCGTAGCAAGCTTCATCTGACTCTCTGAATTTTTTGTGAAAAATATTCCTTTCTGAAAATTGGTCATACTTTCAGGCCAGAAATTGTCAGAGGTGACCATGGGGTCCTTCCCTTCCTCTCTCAAACTGCCATCCCTTGGCTTTTTTCCTGTTTGCTGCTATGATCTTTTTTAAACTGATGCCACTGTTCCTTTATAGGTAATTCATAGATTTTGTTGGGAGCACTTTAACATACTTTTCAGGCATAAAACTTACTTAACAGGCTTTTGTTCCAGTGGAGGGGGAGAGAGAAAAGGAAAAAAAAAAAAAAAAAAAAAGATGGATTGGTGGATCTTGATGGATAGGTTGGAGCTTTTTCTTGATAAGTGGCAGCTTTGAATATTCATAAGCTGCAATACAGCAAAATATCAAATTACTTTGGGGAGATAATCACATATGATTTTTTTATAATAAGATCTGCATTAAGCACCGTTTACTTTATCTAACATTTGTCTCTAGTGTTTTGAGTTAAGGAATAGATACAGGAGGCTTATCTCCTGTGAGCCGAGACAGATACCTTTTTAAAGTGAATTGCAAATCAAAGACAGAAGAAATATCACTACTAGAAAAATGTAGTCATGCCTTCCTGTAGCATATTATATCACAAAAAAGCTTTCCAGTCAAGAATCACTCCAGTTCCAGAACGCCACATTTTGCGGGGAGTTTCTCTGTAGGGAGAACCTTGGTCTTTAAGACTTCAGCAAGCTGTACTAGGAAGTGTAGGGGCTGGGGCTGACCAGTTTAAAAATATTTACTATGCCAGGTCAGGTACAGCCCAGATCATAACAGGGATGAGGAGGGAGGTGAGAAGAGCAGCAGTGGGGGAAATGTGTTTACCTCGCACTGTGCAGAGAGCTCACTCCATAGTTTTTCCCATATATCTGCACCAGGGAAGAGGGCTTGCTAAAGAGATCAACCATTAGGATCAGTGATACTGTAAAAAGCAGAGGGAAAATAGAATAAAGCCTGAATCAAGGCAAAGCTACAGGCCAAAATTTTGTATAAATCAAGGCTATAGAATCTGCACCAAAATTCTGGTTGAACTCCTTCCAAAATGTTTAGAATGAGCATTAAAGGAAATGACAATTGCTGGAGGTGCAATTCTCAAAGAGGCATTTTGCTCCATATGTTGTGGTCTTGTCCAGTTATACTCCACTCTAGGGACAAAGTCTTTGTGAGAATTAACACGATTTTAAACTCCAGCCTTTGGTCTGACATGATTAACTGCGTTTTAGCCACTGCCGTTGCTGCATCTTTATGGCCCGTTTTCCAAATGAAATGTTACCGCGGGCAGGTGGAGCTACTGAAAGCATGATCTTGTAGCCTTTCTCCATAATTTAATACAAACTATTAGGATCCAACGCTTCTTAGCACATGTAAGAAGTTCATAGACAAATTAACTGTTTGAGAGGTCCATTTCATACTGCTGGAGAAGCCCACAGACTCACTTAATGGATCGTCTGTGTCTTAAATGTCTTGTATCCCACGGTGTTGTAGATAGGATAGTGCTTGCAATCCTAAAAATGTTGTAGCCTGAGAAATTAGGCAGCCTTTGTGGCATGTTTCCCTTTCCAGGTCTGAAGCAGAAGCTTGAGATTTCAAACTAAACAGAAGCTGAGGCTGCTTAGAGCTCAGTTAGGTATGTATCAACTAGGCTATCTTTGAAAGAAAAGGTAAGGGGTTCCTGCAGAGAAGGGTGGAAGTTAGCAGGGGAAGGGAAGAAGGGACAAGTAAATTATAGCCAGGAAAAGGAGGAGAAATAGAAGGAAAATTAGCCTGTCAAAAACAAACAAGCCAAAAAAAAAAAAAAAAAAAAAGAAAACCCAAAATAACACAAGAATATATCAGTGAGGACATCCAGTGTAGGGAGTACTAGGAAACTCTAGCTATATATTGGCAGCAATCTTTTAAAAGCAAAACAAAACCAAAAACTGCATTTTTTTTTCTTTTAAATTTGTTCCCCAAGACTCCGTTCTTGCTCTTTCATATTGCTCCATCCGCAAGGCGTACTTGAACAGCTACGCACCAACACGCAATGTCACAGTTCTGGCGTTGGCCCCGCTTGCAGGTGCGGTTTATCAACGCGGCCCGCGTTGGTCGCGTCCGCCCCCGCGTCCTGCGGGGCTGGAGCGGGGCTGCGTGGAACACCCGCTGTCCCCTCGTGCGGCCGCTGCTGCCGGGGCCTCCGCTTGGCCGCGGGCGGGATGCTCCTGGGATGGGCCCTGCTCCGGGCCCGCTGCTCCCCTTGGTCCGCTGCATTCGGGGCTCGTTTGCTCGAGCGATTGCGGGGCAGGGGCATTGCCACTGGGACCCTTCAGTTGGGAAGAGTTTTGCTAGGTTTTGTTAGGGGGGCAATGGCAGAATCTTGTTTTGGAACATGCCATGTTTCTGATGTGTCCGTCTGGGCAATTTCACTTACAGAGGTTATTTTTTCTGCAGTAGGTAAAATAGACTGGGTTAAATCTTGTCGGTATCTAGTCACATTCATCTTTTTGTTTTTTAAATATATTTGTGTTTTTCATTTGAAGCCATTGGACAATTAGCTGTGTTCGGGTGAATGTTGGCAGGAATGATCTTGAAATTATAATATATATTCATAAAAAGTATTCCACTGTTCATGCCTGATATTATTTTTCTCATGCCAGTCCTGATGCCTTTTTTATGGCCTGTCCTTGTTTCCAAGTGTGAACTTGATGAGCGTTTAATGTTAATAGGACATAGATGGATAACTCTTAAATAATGTTGATGCATGTGTTTCTAACTGAATGTATTTAATAGTCATTAATACTGGTTAGAATTATTTTAATGCTGTGATGTTTTTAACGGCATTTTTAAAATTCGAATTAGGAAGACCATGACATTTCTATTTTATTTATTGTTTGTACTTGTTGTCTTAAGTAGAGGGAATACTGTGTCCTGTAAGGATTATCCCACTTGCTGTGGTTCCTTTCCAAGGTATTGCTTCATTGGGGGACAGCACAGCGTTTAGATTCCATATCTAAGTTCCCACTGTATTACAGTGTTTAAAGTAAAAATAAATGACTTGCTGCCATTTTGTTGGACGATTAACTTGGAAGTAGACTTTGGACATGAAGTTCGCATTTTAAAGCTCTTTGCAAGAGCAGAAATCCGCTTCAACTCCAACCAGTTTATGAGCAGTGACAGGACCTGTTCTCTGAAACTGCCAATAAAAGTGGTGGGGGCAGTCGCAGGTGACCGTCACCTTCAGTCTCGAGACGCGCCACACTAGCTCTTTCACTTTTCACTGCAGACGCGGGACATGTATTTCTTCTGGGGATGAATCCGCAGCACCAGTTTTGTTCTGATAACAGCATCTGGCACTAGATTGATTTAACAGGCTATGAGGTTTGCTCTTTTCAGATATGCACTCGTACGGCAGCTTCTGCTCAGCTCTGACATGGCCACACGCTACTGTTGTTTTTTCTGCCTCCTAGCACCACGTGTGAAGCTAAAGCTCTTTGACACCTGCCATTTGGACCTTTTTCTTACTGAAAAATGTCATCGTTTTCAGACAAGATGAAGACAGATATCTGATCATTCTTCCCTTTGCAGGGATGTGCTGAGGGCATGCTTCATAGACAGATGAATAAAGGATTACGGGCCATAGCTGAACAGTGAGTTGTATTAGTTTAGTACAATAAGTAGTTTTTGTTCCGTTTAGGAGTTACTAAAGTTATATCAAACAGAAAAGAAATTAAGCCATGATGACTTTGTTTTATCTTGCAGTATTTCTCAAACCTATTTCTTTCTTCTGGTAAAATGCGGTATGCTGTCATCTTATTGCTATAGTGTCAGGCAGGAAATTTCCTATTACTTCTTTGAGATAGGAGAAATAAAATCAGAACATTTTGAACTTGTCAGGTTTTGTGGTCAGTATGTGGGTACTTTTCTGCATTCATCTAAATTGGGAAACTGACAGACCTGGGTTGCATTTTCCAAAGAAGTAACTTTTCTTTAAAGGAAAAGCTTTTACATTGCATGCCACAGTTCTTGTTTGTGTGTGTCAATATTGCTGAAACCTGTTTTTCAGTCATAAAGAGGTAGTCAGATTGTGTGGCTCAGAATATAATTGTTCTTATACTTCAAGTATCCTTTTATTTTGTTTGGGTTTTTGCAAAATGCGCTTAGGATATAAAATCAACACACTGTCTTCTCTTACAAGGCAGGGCAGTCAAGGTCTAAAATGTTGGGTTTTATCTTCATGCTAATATTTCCCAGCTTTCATGGAAGTAGGTAATACTTGAAGATAATTATTTTAGTAATTGCATTTTTGGATATATTTCCTGTTTTTCCCATCTCTCATGCGTTTCATTTGTTCTCTGAGTTTGGCTGCAGGTCTTTGTAGTTAAACTGGCTTTGCCTATTATCGCGTTAAATTTCTTATAAAGTTGAAACACTGAGGCCTGCTTTGATTTTCCTGTGATGTTGAAAGACTGTAATTTCGTGTTCAAAAATGTTAAACAAATGTTAAAGTGTTTTTTTTTTTTTTTTAATATTGATCTTAAAGGGGCAATGCTGTGGTGCCATTTAGTTATGCACAAACATATCGGGGAAAAAAGGGGAAAACAAATGCCTTTCTTAGACCTAAGCTTATTTTAAGATATATGCCGCTTTTCATGAGTTGGTCCAATGATGCAAAGCAGATTAGATTTTTTTGGTGACTTCACAGACGTTGTGACGTGAGAGACGTCATTCTGTTCAGTAGATTTGAGAAACAGAAGCTGTTTACCAGGAAACTATCAGTTTTGTGCTAAATGTCATTTGTGTGTGAACAAGAGAGAAACGTATCACAACCTGTTAGCTTTACCTTTTACCTGAGAAGGATCTGCGAGAAGCTGCTTTTTCCGAAGTACCACTGAAAACTCGCATCTAAAATTAAGCTCTTCTGATTTCTTTATTTAAAGAACATTTTGGATATTGATTCCAATTCAATATATGCAGCACACATGAAAAATACAAATGATTGCTCACGAAACTTACTGGACTGTCAAGTGCTGATAGAAGGACGCTTGAGCCCAAACCTTAGGCCTATGAGGTTGAGCATATCATGTGAAGGTCGTATGTCTGCAGTCACTGGAGTCAGAGACGGAGGAGATTGATGCATGAATTGTTCCTGCCCCTGTGAATTAACAGAGGACATGCCGACTTTGGGAGATGACAGTGTGAGATAACCAAGCAGACAAGATCAAGTGGGTCAAAAGACCGGAGACAGTGGGAAATGCAAACAATAGATTTGCAGTTGTGGAAGTTCCTTCTTTCCCTGCGTGAAGGTGACTAAGCCCCCGACTGGTTTGCAGTAGCGTATTGAAATACACAGGGAAGTAGGTCCCACGCCAGGCTTTGGGAGCCTTGAAACGGTGGCATTGCCCCAGCTGCTGTGCGAGCCGCTCGTCGTACCTGCTGCAGGACCAGCGGGCAGTTTCGTGTGATACTTCCCATGGAAACTCAGGGAATGCAGTGAAGCAGAGGGCTGCGTTGTTGCTTCTAATTGCTGGGGATCACCAAAGACACTTTGTGTGCTCAGCGCCTTGTGTGCTTGGGAACTCTGCGATGGCAGCACTTCTTTAAACCTTGGTTTCCCCACCATCGCTATGGGCTTTTTTTGATGTGTTTTCACAAAGAAAACTGCAACACCCGAACTTGTCTCATGTGATCGAAAGGTGTTTTTTTATTTTCATTTAAACTGGTTAATGTAGCTTGCAAATTTTAAATTCTAAATTAACCAATGAAAATTTGGTGAAATGTCCTTTCCTCGAAAGGAGCTTGTTTAATAATTGTGAAGTATATTTAATGCTGAAATACCCCCTGAGTTTTATATATTATTTAAGTTTAAAGTGTCTGGATTGTTTAACGGTACAGATGAAGCACTGTGGTGCTTACGTTCATTTTGCTGAATAATGGTTGGTTCCTGATATTTTGTTATCACGGTCCCAGCGTCTTCCTTGGTAGTACCACTAGCTCCCTGGAAGTGAGGGAAGGACTGAATTTTGCGTTTATCCTCATCTGCCGGGGTTAATAAATTTCTGAAATGTTTGGGCTTTTTTTCATCTTGAATACATCAGTCACTATAGCCAGGTCCGCTTTGTCTTGTGCTATCATGAAATTTGTTCCTCGCAAGGGGAAAAAAGCGGCTGTGCTGTCGGAGCCGGGCACTGCCCGGCCTGGCGCCCTGTTCCTGGGGTGTTCGTTGCTGGGTCAATGGCATCATCTCGTGCCCAGATTTGCAGCAAGAGCAAGTTGTGTAAAATGGTATAAAATGATTTTTTCCTTTGCTGTAGGTTCCATTTTGGGGAAATGACATCTGTGTAGTAAAATAACTTTTAAATGTTGCTGAGCTGCATCTGCCTTTATCCAGAAGCTTCTAGCCTGGGGGTGTGTGTGTGTGTGTATATATACATATTTATCCTATGCATACATTAGAGATTTTTATGCATAGCTTATAAGTGCCCAGGACTGACTAGAATTTTCCTCGGTGAAACATTATTACCTAAGAACACAATGAGCTTTTTTTTAAAAAAAAAAAAAAAAAAAAAAAAAAAAAGTTTCATTATAGACAAGAATGTGAAAAACTAATACATTAAAGCAGCTTTTGATAGCTCTAATTTGCTAAATGTAATTTTAGCCATTTTGCAGTTTTCGCATTTTCGAATTATCTTTTCTTTTTAAATATATCCTATTTATTTAAATTCAGTAAGAAAATAATTTATTCCAGTAAGCGTTAAAAGGTATTCCTGCATAAAGCATTTAAAATACATAGTCTCGAGCATAAAGCTCATTGACCACCAGGTGGTGCTAGTGGAATACATTTAATGTTGGCTTCACGTTTGTACTTACAAAATGAGTACACAAAGATTTACTTTCTCTGCGACAGGACTGTTAGTACAGTTAATAAAAATAAATTGAGTAATTGTGGAGTGGCTGTGCGCTCCAGAGAGGTTTGGGCACTTCCAGAAAGCTGCACATAGATCCTGAGCATAAACATTTAGTCTGTAGGATGGATAGCGCGGCAAGCAGACGGTATGTAGGCATATTCCCAAATTCTTTAGCAACGTTTTTGGTAATTCAGACAGCAGTTTCTGAAGCTTGTCAGTTCATATGTCATAAGCACTTTGCACATCATGTCTGCTGTTTCTGATTAATTATTTATCAAATACATATTGACTTCCAGTAGGAAAATGCGGCTTTTTTTTTTTTTAATATATATAGCTATTATGATTTTAGTCATCATTCCTGGGCTATGATTTTGGAATCATTCCTGCAAGTTGTAAAGAATGCCCAGAAATACGTATTTTCTATGGTTTTGGACTTTTAGTGCATTGTTTGGCTTAAAAAGTCAAATTAGAAACAAATTCTAATTGTAAAAATATAGAGATTTTAGCTACAGTCTTTAAGAGTACTTGTCTTCCAGTTGGTAAGTGATCCCAAACCAATCTTTTAGGAAGTCTTTCCTTTGATTATCTAGAAAATATATATATTTTTGTCTGTTTATTTTGGGTTTGTGGACTTTGTGTTTAAATACAAAGCAACTAAAACAACAGGGCTGAACAGCAGTGTGGACTGAAGTACTCCAGAGTCAGTGGCCCACTAATCTGAGGAGGTTGATTTTTGACCTAATGTGGTCTGAAATGAAATACGCAGATTCTTTGAAAACAGTGTTTTTCAACATAGATTTCGCATATGTTGTCCTATATAATATCTCCTTCTAAAGAATAATAGGATTAAAAAAAAAAAAAAAAAGCTGTGTACCAAAGTGTGGCACACACAAACACAATTGCAATCAAAAATTCCCCAAACCTTTTTCTCTTGTTGTAATCCTAGTGCTGTGACCAAGATAGCATGTATTAGTATGTATATACTAGTCACATTAGTAACCACCTCACTGTAGCTAAAAACAACCTAACTAAAACAACATGACAAGCACTAATAGGTCTGTAAGCTCTCGCTTGGCTATGGCTGAAACTACCAGGGAAGGGTTTCTTTGGAATTTGTGGCCCTATGCATTTATTCTGGATAACAATTTTTATTTAATGTCAGGCTTTCAGTTTCTCAGTTAAGAACAGAAGTTGTAACCAGGCTCCTATGTGAGTGGAAATTCTTCTCCTTTTTCAAGTCCACTGTAGGAAATAGTTCTCAGAACACATGCGTGAATACAAAACCTTCTCACGGTGCCTGTCAAATACCAGCGTGTGCTTCTCCTGAAAGCGCTCTTCATATTTTGCTTTCTTGCTTAGAGACAGATATTTGTATGGATTTCTCCTTACCCTGTACTGCTCTCCTCCCCCTCCCAATGTTGTGTTTAAATTTTCTTGAAAAAAAATCTCGAGAAAAGGAAATGTGCTCTTTTCAACTATTTTTTTTCCTCCTATTCTGAATTTAATTTTGCGGACTCATTTTAGCAAGGAACTTTCTTTCTTGCTGCACAGTTTACAGTTTGGCAGAGCGATTCACTTTGACTACCATAGAACTGTAGTATCGCATTCCTCTGACTTCTGAAAATTGTCTATATATCTTTAGTGAGAATCAGTAAAATGTTAAGTACCTTACGATTGATTCCCAGCCAAGTGGCTTTTTTTTTTTTTAACTGTACAACATACTGAAACGGATCAAGCAGCAAGTTGTGTGCAGTAATACATTTTATAGTGCAGCACTGTAAATGTGTGCAAAACACGGAATGTGCTTTTTGTAATGGAAGTGGAATATCCTCCGAAAATGTATTAAATTTAGAAATAGCCTTAAAGGTTAACTTTTGGTTTTGCTAGAATACAGCCATTGAAGAGAGGTTAGTTAAAAGCTGTTGGAAGTACGTGCTAATGTGTGTGGTTTTTTGGAAGCAATTTCTCTTTCACGAAGCAAGGGCGAGTTTGCCAGATGCTGCCTTTATAACGTGTGAACAGCTTCAGAAATACATTCTGCCGCATTGTTCTTTAAAGCACCAGCTCATCAGAAATAGCGTTTTGATGAGACTTCTGTCAGCGTCTTCATTTTTCAGCAGTTCTTTGCGATATTTCGGAATTGGTTTTGTCAGCGGCTCTCGGTGGTTGCCTGTCGTGGGGCTGTGCTCCGAGTGCCGCTTACCCTGCAGGAACGCCCGTAACGCGGCGTCTTGTAAAAAGATCACGAAATAGTTTCATTTCCCCGTGCCTCGCGCGGCGGGCTGGCCCACTCGCCTGTGTGATTTTTGCTCTGTTCAGCCCGCTGCGTGAACTGTTCTGCAGTTATGCTGGTACAAATGAGACCAGGATTTTATTCTCTGTATTTATCGAAAGACCCAGTCTGTTTGTAATAATGAAATGTTCACTAGAGATTCCAGTAACTATAAAATCTGACTTGTATTTACAGCACTTTACCAAATTCCTGTTTAGTTTGAATAGATAATAAAAATAACCATTTGTACAAAGCTTGCCACAGTCACAAATTCATCCTTGTTCTTTTTTATTTTTTTAAATCTTTGTATTTTACCTTATTTATTGTCAATACTGAATGGAAGTGTGTTTTATCTTGGAACTATTCTCGGCTTTTCCAAAGGGAGGGGCTTCTAAGTATCAGTTTCTTTATTCAATATTTTGATCTACTAAATATTCTTAAAAGGAAAACGCTCAGTCTCATTTAAGAACTTATAAAGGAAACATGATTGTATTGAAAGATCTGTTTTCTAAGGGCTGTGGTTACTTTGCTTGTGGAGAGCATAAGGTTATTCTAAGAGTGGAGCAGTAATAGTAAAAATATTTCTGAAATTGATAGCTTTTTTTTTCAGTGCAGTAGTTATATGAGGCCTTAATTTTCAACACGAAATTAAAGTTTTGTTAAAGTTATTGAAAGAAGAATGCTATTGATTTTAGCGGTGTCAAAATTTCACAGCTGAAAATTAATTTACCCCGTGAATATTTCATTGCAGCTTCCTCTTGAGTAGAACTAGAGCACTCGAGGGTTTTATTAATTATATGGTGTGATTTGAATTGGTGAGTTTATCATTATTACTGAATGAATTAGAGGTGTGCTGCAGATGCATAAACTGTAGTTTAATTTACTAAAGACATGCCATCTGTGTTTTTCCTTGTGGAGGGCAGGGAAATCAGAAAGAATACTGTATTAAGTGCTGCTTAGAAGGGAGCTGCAGTTCTGTGATTCAGTCTGCATAGAGCTGTTTTTCCTGAATATTTTAGGCGCTTTGCTTTAAATAAGCTATGTGCAAACCCACCCTTCTTCTCCCCCTCTCCCTGTACCCCCCTCTGCAATGCAGGTTCATGTAAGAGTGTAACTGACGTTAGACTTTGCAATTCAGGTTTCTTTAATGAAGTTGTTAATTGGGTAACAGTGCTTTGTGTTTCTTTGTTTGTGCAAACAGTGTTTCCTGTTGATTGCTAGCAATGCTTGTTTCTCGTGCATAGTTTCTCCGTTATGAGATGAATCTGGTGTTTGATTTCATTGGCAGTGTGTGTTTATCATATGGCCAGAATTGAACAAGAGGAGATGTTGCAGGTCAGGGATAGATATTGACATACATGGAGTTATTTACCCATGTCTGGCTATTTTACTTTTGTGTGTGTGTGTATATGTACACATTTTATTTCTTTTAAGCCTCAGATAATTCATATTCTAACAAAGTATTTCAATGGTGGTATTCTCAGCTGTACATTTTTTTTTGCTATTTTATTTTGTAGCATTGTCAGTGAAGCAGGCGCATCTATCTACAGTGTTAGTCCAGAAGCATCGAAGGAAATGCCAGACCTAGATCCTAATCTAAGAAGTGCAGGTATGAAGTATATATTTTTTTATCACTATTTCAGCATGAGACTTAATTCTCTATTCTCTGATTGTATTGTTTGTAATATTAAATACAATAAGGATCAATGTATAAAGAGTGAAGGATTTTTTTGCTTTGTTTCTGAACTTCAGTTTTTAAATAATTTTAACTTTATTCTTGCATCGTTTCACATTTGAAGTGCTAGGTCCTAGTGCTGTCCATTAACAACCACAGCTTCTATGATAACCTGTAATGTGAAAGTCTTTGTGGATGTATTTTTTCAATAGGTACACATGAACTTATGGGAATTAATATAGCCAATAAATTGCAAAAAATCTGTGGAAAGTTTTACATCTCCATGCATATAAGAACTAGAATTTTCCTCCTCTTGTAAGTACACAGATGTCTCTAATAATCCTTAAACATTTAAAGGGCTAGGAGAACTATAAGATTAGAACAGATGTTCGTCATCATCTTGTAGGATGATGGCACTTTTGCTGTCCTTGTTGTTCACTTCTGAAATTTTTACATAGCTGAATTAGTCTTGGAGAAGTACTATTTAGGTCTAGTTTAAAAAGAAACAAACAAAAAACACTTTACCATAAATGTTACTGATGTGTAGTATAGTCTATGTCTTCAGAGTACCCAAACGTAATCACTGTTGTAATTAAAATTTTCAGTGTTTGGTTAAAGAGTAGTTTTAAAGGTCAAACTCCTAACACTGGTGTCCAACTTCTGCTCGTGGAGTTGGTTTATTGGAAGACAGCGATAGGGGCAGATCTAAGGTTGCTTTGGGTTATTTTCTTTGTGCATTACTTATTTGCAGCTCCTTTATGGTTGTGTTATCAACTTTTTAGTTCCTTGATTTTCCTTCAACTGCTGTTGCACTGAATCAAATAAAGTACATTTGAGAGTGCAGCAACGCTATCACAGTACAAATCTTTTCTAGGCAAAATGATAGCAATGTGCCCTTGTGGCCAAGAAGGGCAGTGGGATGCTGGCCTGCATTAGAAGGCAGCGGGTGGAAGGAGGTAATCATGTCCCTCCTCAGCTCTGGTGAGGCCGCACCTGGAGTATTGGGTGCAGTTCTGGGCTCCTCAGTACAAAGAGGGACATGGAGCTTCTAGAGAGGGTCCAGCGGAGAGCTGCAAAGATGATTAAGGGACTGGAGGAACTATCTATGAGGAAAGACTAAGCGAGCTGGGCCTGTTTAGCCTGGAGAAGAGAAGATTGAGAGGGGAATCTTATCAACATGGACAAATACTCGAGGGGAGAATGTAGGGAGGATGGGGCCAAACTCTTCTTGGCAGTGGCCAGTGAGGGGAGAAGAGGTAATGGATGTAAGCTGAAACAGAGAAGTTCCACCCTGGAACAGGCTGCCCAGAGAGGTCGTGGGGTCTCCTTCTCTGGAGATCTTCCAAACCCGCCTGGATGCCACCCTGTGCCACGTGCTCTAGGTGACCCTGCTGGAGCAGGGGGGTTGGACTAGATGATCTCTAGAGGTCCCTGCCAACCTCAACTGTTCTCTGGTTCTGTGATAATATTCTTAGTCTTAAAGTTCTATTAGCAGTTTATGGGTTTGGAAATTCAGGAAGGTATAGAAATAGTTCATCAGAAAGCAGTTCTGAAGTTTTCTGGTGTTTGAGGGTAGAACTTCCCAGGGTTCCTCATATGATCCCTTTCCTCTTATTTTCTCAAAGTGGGGGAAAAAAAGGGTTTGCATTATTTTGATGTTTCAAGTGTATGTTTTTACAGGAGTAATCTTTAAATGTCCATTTCAACCCGTCCCGGAACAGGCCTTAACTTTTTGTTTGAGCCTTTCCTTCCTGTCTGCCCACTTATTCCATGGTGATTACCTTTTTCTTGGGCCAAGGGGGTCTTGAATGTGTCATGGTGTGGCCAGAGTGATTATTAGACTTGGGGCATTTCTATATTTTTGATAGATGCCACTAACTTTTCCTTGGGCCAAGGTTCTTTTCATTTCTGTGTATTTTTCTGTTGCTTGCTAACGGTGTTTCTAGAGTTGATGTAAATAAAGAAAAAAAGGAAAAATAGTAATAAACAATATACTTTTTTTTAAGATATATCTGATTTTTTACCCCTTTTCCAAACATGCCTACTTTTTCTTAACATTTTTGAAGTTGATTTCTGAAATATGTTTACTGCTGTGCATCAGATACAATAAACAAAAATCAAATTTGTAATATGTGAGTAATTTCAATATTTATTATCTAAAGTCCATCATGCATTTTTACTAGGAACTGCTTCAGGCATCGCTTACATGTGGCTGCATCTGGGTTGAAAAATGACAGCTCTTTTCACGTGCTTCAACAATACTGCAGAAGAGAGAGACATTGAAAAAACATAGAGCAGAAAGTGGAAAAAAATTCTTAGTCCCTTGAGTGTCGCCTTTTATGAAACTGACAACTATAAGTTTTTTTTTTTTTTTTTTTTATTAAAATCCTTGGAATTTTTACACTTTTTTCAGTTTATAATTAGGCATGCTAAGGCTGTGCCTTTTTTTTGCTTTTTTTTTTTTTTCTTTTTAGATGAAAGTGGAAATGTGGCATGATAGTATAGGGATGATTTGGGTTTTTTTGATTTATTCTTTTTTTTTCTCCTCAAAATTTAGTTTTCAGCAAATATAAACGTGATTACGTGGTGTTAAAGCTGCCTTTTTTAAATTGTTGTGTTACACCATGTCAGGTTTTGTGCTTACATGATAGTGTTTAGTACATTAAAGGAAGCTGACAGCTGCATGATGAAGTGTGACATTTATAGTTAAAATAAAAGGTACAGCAGACGTGAGAGATCTGTGATCTTAACACAGTTTGCCACTTTAACATTTCTCTGAATACAAACTTGATAGAAGGGGTCTTTTTGTGGGGGAAGGGAGGAATTGCATAGGTAAACCTCTCTTTGCCCATCAGGTACATGAATGTAAGCTATTAATTAATGCATTTTAAATAAGAGATCACTTGAGCACATTTTGTTTTATCTCTCAGTTGTATTTATTGTTCTTTTTAGCAGCTGTTCTCAGTCAGTTCTCACTTTGGATATAGAAATACAAGTTACTGATCTTGATAAAATATATAATCTTACTGATTGTTTCTTGGTAAGTATTCATATCGGGGGTGAAAACAGCAAACTTAGGCACTTCTGGGACATGTTAGTTAGGTGGGCTAAGCCTAGAACATGATGGTTTTTCTTCAGCTGTCCTCTAAGATAATGGATATTGCACATTTGTAATAACTCATTGTGAAAAGTTGCATTTAAAAACTAATTGTGCTTATGTATATTATTGTAGAAGGTCTTTACAGTCATCAGAATAGCACTTTTCACCATTGTTGTACTTGAAAAAAAGGCTTGTTTCATTTGCTTTTCTCTGTGGTGCAGCACAATGGGGTTAGGCTTTAGAACCATCCTGTAGAGATGGCTCCCTTTCCTCTGTCAGCTTCTCAGCAATATCAGCTCCTGTGTCAATTTGCTGTGTTGAACCAGGTTCCCCAAAATGTTTATAGCACCAAATAGGAATATTTTATTAAAAGCAGAAGCTTCTATACTGCTATTTCAGTTTCTGTAAAATCTCGTCGAATTGAGTGCAGCTACCTGGATAGTAAAGAGCTTAAACACCAACTAATTGGATTTCATTAAGTGGTGCAAGAAGGTATATGTTTTATTCTGACAGTTGTTTTCGGATTAATGAACAGAACAACTATTCCTCAGCCTCACAAAATTAGAAGATAAGAGGCTTGTAGTCCAGCGCAATAAAAGGATTTCCTACTTGATAGGCTGAGGGAGTTTAGCTGCAGATTAGGAGGGTTCTCTTTAAAGAACAAGTTCAAGAACGAGGGGTTTTGGATAAATTAGTGTCAGAGTTTCAGCCTGAGAGGGAAAGGAAATAAAAGCTTTTTTGACCTCTCCTTTCCAAAAACCGATCCTAAGAAAAGGTTGGAGATTTGGGGTGGGGGTTGTATGGGAGAATGGAAACCGTAAAATGGGTGGATAGCAAGCTGCACGTGTTGGCTCATGGCTTATTAATTTGCCCGTGTGAGCCTCTGCAACTTTGCCTGCTCTAGAATTTGTGGAATGGCAATGAGGGAACTGAATCGCAAAATAGTCGAGGTTGGCCGGGACCTCTGGAGATCACCTAAACCAACACCCCTGCTCAAACAGGGTCAGCAAGTTTCCCAGGGCTGTGCCCAGCTGGGTTTTGAGGACATCTCCAGGAGTAGAGCCTCCCACAACTGCTCTGCACAACTCGTTCCAGTGTTCAACCACCCTAATATGGAAAGTATTTTCTCGTGATCAGATGGAAAATGAGAGTCTGACTGTATTTCTACGTGTGTGTGGTGGTGTTTTTTTTTTTAGGGGGTGTTGTATGTGTTTTGTTTTCTTTCATTTTTTGTTTGTTTGTTTTCCCCTTCCCTTTTGCTCAGGCAGGTGCCCTCTGGGCATCTTATCAGACGGGTCATGTTTAGTTGCAGTGGAGTTTTTCTCAAAGCAATCAAATTCATTCTTAATTGGCTATCCTGTTCTTCAGATTTTGTTCAGAGCTGCCTTCACCATAGCCCTTTTCTGTTTGAGCTTTGGTGAGCTCTTCTTTGTGGCAGCTTTAAGATGGAGCTTTTCATTTCAACTTGTACATGAGATACATGTATCTTTGGGCTACTCTGGGTCCCTCTGTGGTGGAGATCTGCTTGTGGCTTTTTTAATGGAAGGACTAGATGCCAGTTTCCCTTTGAAGCAGCTGTAATCAATGTGTTCAATAAACAATTACTACGCCTTGCCTGCTTACCAGTAACTCTCCTTGTCCTTAGATGGCCACATTTTGGTATCAGAATGGTTGAGGAGGCTGTATTTTGATGCAGTATTCTTTGTACGAGTGCGAAAAGAGCTGAAGTCAGTGGTGAGAATTCTTCCCTCCATCCTGGACTGCGTGACCCGCTTCTGGTTGTCTTACTTTTTTCTGGGCTTGTAAACTCTGGAATTAAACAATCTGCTAAAGTTTGATTATCTTGCCCATGTTACCTCCATCATTTCCTATGCAGTATTGCTCAAGGGTTTTTGTCAAGCAGAACCTTTGCTCCTCATGGAAATTAGGCTTTTGAGACAGGAAATAAGACAACTCTGTGCTGTTACCAGTGCATAGACACCATGCAGCTGCTCTTGCTATTGCTCTGTTTTAACAGAGCTTCTTGTGTTATCATGTTCCTTGTGGCTACAGAAACTTGTCGAAATAGACAAAATGGCAGAATTGTGGGGGAGTCAGGTGAAGTGTGTGGAAGGAGTAACATCGATGACATTTCTCAGGGCTGAAGGATTGACACACAGCAATATTAACATTGACATTTATATACTTCCTGGATGCCTGCAAACTTCTTTTCTGATTTGCTCAGCTAGTGGTGGTTTTGTACCCTAGTACAAGGACATGCACCTTGTGCTTGTCATGTGCTCAGATGAGAAGTTTTTCTTTCATTTTTCGTTTATGTAATACAAAAAGCATTTGATCCAGTGGAAGAGTCGCTGCAACTTTTTGACTTGGGTACCATCGTAAAATGAATGTTGCCTAGTAAATCTGAGAAGTGGAGGAAAGGGCTGAGCTCCGGGGTATGAGTGACCTGATGGATGAGAATTACTATAAGGATAGGATTTTGCCCCGGACTGGATCTCAACAATACTCAATAATATAAAATGAGGAGTGTCTTCATTTCATGAAATTGGTTAACTACCTTTCCTTCTGAGGTGACTGTAACAACAACAACAACAAAGGCAATCTCTTCTTTCTTTCAAGATTTAAAAACAAAACAAAAACCTAGTATCAATTACATTGATTAAAAAAATGCGAGCAAACCTGAAAGCATGGAATTCTGTAAATGTTGCGATAACATAGCAAATGGTGTTACTTTTTTCTTTTTTTAATACACATTTTTATTATCTTTTGCTAGAAGAGACCTTATGCTAAGCCTGCCTATTTAGGTGCCTTAACGCATTCACATTTAGATTTAAATTTCTGAATCTGTATTCAGATGCTGAAGCAAGAATATCATACATGTTTTTCTAATGCAGGAAACTTTATTCAGTCCATATACTGCATAGACTTGCCACTCATGTTAGCAAAGCAGTGAACCCCAGTTATAGATAAAATAGTCCTAAAGTTACTTTTTGTAAAGATCTGGAGTACTAACAGAGCTGGAATATGTTCCATGCACAGGTATGATGCAGTAGAGCAACTGTTACTTCTAATGGATGATTTCTGAGGATGAGGAGTCTGAGGGAGCAAAAGGTCACCCGGCACAGCCTGCCTGAGCATTGTCAAATCCCATCTTCTTGTCTCCTCTCCACAGGGCAGAATGCATTGGATTATTGTACGCTCAAAGTTCAGCAAACCACTTGCACTTTTGCTTGCAAAAGAAAGCCTTGTAGGCTTCTAGGGCTTGTGAGGACTTTAAGACTGTCATGCTGCAGGGTTTTATTCCCTTGGGTGCTGTTAAAGATAGAGACATACAGTTCGAAGCTGTCATAGCGGCCAGCAAATGGAAGGTAAAGATCAGAGAAAATGTAATTTCTTTTGACTTTATCTTAAGGAAAGTAAAACAATTTGATGATTAGATGTGTGGGACATAGTGCCTTGATGTCTACTTGAGCTAATTTCTTCATCTTCTTAAAAGAGCACTACTTCCCCTTGGCTACTCAGGAGAGAAGGTCATTTTTCAGAAACTTTATTGGACACAAGTCTTATGGTTATACCATTCCAGTGCTTCCTAAGTGTAAGCTGCTTTCTACAGCTAATCAAAGAGGATTAGTACAAGTTCCACAAGTTTTCAGAAAGAGTTAGAAGAAAAGAAAGTAACTTTAAATTTTTATGCACGGGAACATTTTTTTGCCTTGGTCACAAGATGTTATTCATTTCATCAAAGCGTTTGCAATTACAGGAGTACAAAATGAAATTGTGTTTTGTCTTCCATCTGCTATATTCTACAACATTTATGAGTGACTGAGCTGAATATTACTGTTGGAAAGGAAAAGATGCAGTATTTAGTGTGTGTGTGTGTGTTTTTTCCCTTGTAAGCTTTTTTTGTTTGTTTTAATTTTCCCTGAAATAAAGCAAAATGTCATCATCAAGATATCACCTCAAGGTGAAGAAGGCCCATTCTTTGTTGTCCCCTAGTGCCCAATTTCTGCCAATGAGAAGCAGCTCATCAGAAGGTGTGGACTGCACTCTATAGTTTGAACAGAAATTAAAAGAAATTTTGGGATAAATTTTAAATTAAAAAAAATATATCTGCAATTCGTCTGGAAATGATTGAACTTCTTTAATTTGTAGACAAATGTGCATGCCTGCCTCAGGATTTTGATAAGTGGAAAAGTGTTCCTGAATCTCTTGGAAATGGTGGCACCACCCAAGCAGTTGCTTGGAAATGCTGAATGGAGTTTTGTTGCACAGGAGTTAATTTTCCTTTCTCTGCTGTTTTGCTGTTCTGGGTAAGAAACTAAGTTTTTTTCTGATCTGTGCCAAGTTAGCGGCATGCAGGGAAGATGGGCTGTGTAGCCACGAGCATCCTCCTGATCCGCGCTGTCCTGCCTCCGGAGCTGTGGAGCAGACATGTAGACTGGAGTTGAATCTTCCGAGTTGCGTCAGGATCCATGTAGATGTCCTTAGGCTCTCATCTTGTTACAGAATTAAAATAAGATTATTTTGAACTAAGTGAGAACTTTTCTGTCTGGCTGTTTGGGGTGCATTCAGTTAAGAGACTTGTACGTGTAGCTTTTAGTTGAGCATCACTCTTTGTAAGTCAGTGTTTGCAACTGATGCTTGGTTTTTCCATTCTTCGTGGAAAGATGTGAGGCTGGCCTTGCCTTGCTTTGATTTGCCTAATATGCCAGATGGCCTGAATTCAGCAGGAGGAAGCAGCTCTTTACTTTCAGAGCATCATTTGTGGTGCTTCTGAGCAACCTGAAATTCCGACCCCACTTCTGTCTCGAAACCATCTCCAGGAGCAGAGCTTAAGTCAAGGTTTTGGTAAAGCCAGTTTCCACAGGCATAGAAGTATTATGAAATCTTCCCTCCCTGTTGGCGTTGTGTGTGTGCGTTGGTGCCGCATCTGTGGAGTTTCCTTAGGAGTCTGGATCCATTCTTTGAGGCACTGAGCCAAGCAGATGACGAGTGCAAGACTGCTCTTTAATTTGAGGAGTTTTTTGTTTTGTTTTGATGTAGCAGCCTTATTCTCCAGAGCTTTTGCTCATAATGTAGTCTTGGAAAAGGCTACTCTAGTCATTTCTGAAAGGTTCATTTTTGTAGACAAAAACAAATAATCCTGCAAGTATAGGACTTCAAGAAATCTTTATTTTCAGCAGTAGTGTAGTTAATGCTCTAGATGATGCAGTTAAAAGTAGTACTGGTGGTCTGACTGTGCAATGTATCCTGACAGATTAAACCTTATAAATAGAACACATGGGGAAATTTTATTCTGTGTGTACCATCCTGTACACATCCTGTACGCAGGACTCATTTTGGGGGTGTGGAGAGAAGATAAATCATGTTGGGTTTGGTTAAATCATTATATATCACCCTTCTCCCTTACAAAATATCGCACAAATAAATCACATGGAAAAAAAAAAAACTGTGATATAAGAAATACTAATAAGTAGAGGAAAGTGCTTTTGAGGATGTGTTTCTAAGAAAAATATTGACTTAAACCTGCTTTGCAGTATTCACTTGTTGAGGTTTTCTTTTGATATGTGTTTCTTATTTCCTTTTTGTATTTGTATTTGTCATCTCTTAAAGATTTTCGTAGTCAGTAAATAGAACGTTGCCATTCATTATTTCATTAATCTTAAGCAAATAACAGATTATCAGTTTTATGGAGTAAAAAGTAAACTAAAATGTAATCTTTTTACAACAAAAACCTGCTCATTTGCCACAGAAGAATTTTGGATGAAATGCAGCTGCTGAGCAGTTGCTTAAAATAAATTGCATACTTTAAACCCACCAAGAAGATATATGAGGATTCAAAACTGTGTCACAAATCCTGACCTACTGAGCAAGAATGCTTAATGAAAAGACTACTGTACGTTTCACTGTACCCTTTGCGAGGGGGGTGAAATTCAGGTCAACAGGATAGAAAGCTTCCAGCACTCAGGAAACCTGAGCAATCGATCACTAAGTAAACATTATTGCATATATACTTACAGAGAGTAATCGATCTCGAAAGCAATAATAACCTTTATAAAAGCATTTAAAAGAGTTATAATGTGTCCATTTCTCCCCTGGTATGATATATGGGCGGTAATTGCACATGCGTTCGTGAGTTATCTTTGATTGCCTTAATGTATTAATTTATACTGAATTGACATTTGAAGTTTCAGTCTAGATTTGTAAGATGCAAAGATGACTTAAAATAGGAGTGGGGGGGATGAGTTACTTGGATGTGCTTACAGTAACATGTCTCAGCAAGAACAAAATGCTGAGGTTTTATAATAAAATTACAGAATGTTCTTATTTATGACAAAATTGAGGCTGAACTAATCACAGCCTAATAGCTTGTGGTTGCCATATATTTATTTGTAAAACACTTGTAAAACTCTGCCCGTTGCCTTCACATCTGGAAACCTCGCGTTGTTTAAGAACACAAACAAATGCTCCCACTTGCATAAGGCAGCTAAACTGTCACAGTTATTGGCTGGGACATATTTTTATCCTTAGATAAAGACCCGTGTGTTTAAAGGAATGCCATCTGCATAAAATTCATATTTTTGGCTGAAAATATTGTACTGCTTATAGTGACAAGCAACATTTAAATGCTGCTGTAACCAAAAGAAATGTTTTTTTTTTTTTTTTTTTTTTCCCCTTCCTTCACCCATCATAATTTCTGGCAGCCTTTCATAGTGCATTTGACACAACTCTGCATATTCATTTTTAGTGTTTTCCCATCTATAGCTATTAAGCTTTTGCTTTATGGTGTGGTTCTTACGTAGGGCAATGCAAAAAGAGAATGTTTTAATATGTGTTTGTCTGAACCAAAGCAATTTGCATGCAGCTCTAGAAACAGGCACAATACTTATCTGTTTCCTAGGAATTTTCCTGTGGAGTTTACTAGCTGTTCTTGCACCTTTGAGGTGCATATCTGATTTTAGCCATAGCAAATGGTTTGTATCTGTTCCGTTAGCGAGGGGAGGCAGGCAACCTAATTAAAAAGTTAGTTCAGGCTGACAGTTGGCACAACTGTCACATAATATATACGCAGCATGTATATACTCTAGAGAAATAACTGGAAGACTTGTTATGGGTTTTTGCCTTTCCCTCTTCCTGAGAAGTGGACACTTTTTAATCTCCCCTCCAGTCCTTAGGAAGACTTTGCTTGAAGACGTTCATCAGTGTTCCAGAGTGGAAACTCTCTTCTTTTTTACCCCTGTGAAAAGTATGGAACTGCTTGCTATAGAAAGTAATGGTAAAAACAAATTTTAGAAATGTGGTGAGTATATATGGAAGGAATAGCTTTAATTTGAAATTTGCCAGTGTTGAATTAAGACGGATCTGATCTTTTATGACATGAAGAGCTGGATAACTAAGTACGTTTGCAAGTTTGTGAGGGCAACTCTGCTCATCTGCCGTTTGGAAACAGAATGTTTTAACATAATTATTTTCTATGAAGATCAGAATCTGAGAATGGCATGAGTTGTGCAAGCAACTCTTGTGCAAGCTTTTCACCTGCCCCACTGTCGCTGCACTTCTCTGCTGACAGGCAAAAATGCTCCAGTATCTGATTGGGTTTGTGTTGTCGTACAGCCAGATTATGGAGAGAATTGAGACCACTAAACAGTTATTAAACTACCTTCATATAAAATGTCAGAAAATATTGTAATGATAAAATATTTCAATAAATATGATTTCTGTAACCTTCCTTCTCTCTCATTCCACTTGGAGGTGAAGATCATGTACATTAAAGTCAGGGGACCACCTAGGCCGTTCTGTTGCCCCAAGCTTTAATATTTTACATGGATTTACTGCATGGCAGCACAATATGTTGCTGTCACTCCAAATATTGCAATAATGTTTTGTTCTTAATTGACAACTTGAAGAAACTTTCCATCTCTCTGGTGTGCGGTTCTTGCAGTTGTTTTCTAATAGGCTGCGTAATTTTACTGCTGTTATATTGTGTTTACTATTGATTATTTTTTTACCCACGTTTTACTTAAGGAGTGTATTGTGAGAATGGTATTTCACGTGTTTCATGCTTGGCCCTACTGATTGCTTTCTTAAAAAAAACAAAAACTCGATTTTCTGGTTGTTTTTTTTTGCTGCATGTCATCACAGAACTTGTTTTGAATTTTCTTAAAAATGATGCATAGCTTAACTGGAAGTGAGATTGCACTGCCTATTTTATTGTCTGTTTTCAGAATAAATAATAATAGTTATTTACTAAGGAAAGTGTCTGAAACTTATTGATTTAATTGTTACAGGGAAAATATGAGTCCATAAGATTTTACTATCTCTGACCCTGATTTTATATTCTTGTCTACTGGAGCAGTGCTTGCTTTTCCGCAGAGTCCTCATTCTTTTAATAATACTCTGCTTGCATTGCAAAAATTCAGGCATGCAGATTAAATTGCTGGAGTGGAGCTTCATCATCCCCTAAAAAGGTACATATTGGAGCGTGCTATATTGTAACAGAAAAAAGGTGGTTATATCTGAACATGAGGTAGATACCTGTACATGAGACCCGCCACTATTCTTAGGTCAGTGTAAGAGTGAATTTGTGCCTAGAGAGCAGGTGATCTTGCGTGATCTTGTCTTGCATTTTCTCTCTTGTGCTGTCTTATTTTGTTCTGGAATAAAATTGAGGCTTTAGAGAAGACTTTGCTCAGCTCTTTCCTGCCCTTATGACTGTAGGAACTGCATCCTTCAAACCGTATAACTGACTGTTAGTCGATCTTCACCCTTCAACCCAGCAACCATTAGACCTAGTCAGGAAAGCGCTTAGATGCCTGTGTAACTTTATGCACGTGAATAGTTGTGCTAGTTCCAGTGGGAATTCCAGTATACATCTGTGCCAAAGTGCTTTGCTGGATCAGGGGCTACATCGCTGCTGGAAACTTCACAAGGGTACAGCAATGCTGTCAACCTAGCTATTGCAAAAATAAGGTTCTGAATTTAATTTTTTTAATAGAGGATTTGTATTATGTTTGGAAATTTCAGTGTAGTTTATTTTTAAAAGGTGTAATGAAAGGGGGTGTGAACACTGAAAAAATACTTGCTCTAAAGTTGTCCAAAATGTAACTTCTGAAATATACTTTATATTACAGAACCCACTGAATTGAATTGAAACCACTGACTTGTTATATAGAGACTTGAGTATTTGCAGAATATATATCTATATGGCACTCTTTCCTGTGTTGGATTAGCATTATTCTCATTGATGCTTTGTTCTATTTTTGTTTCTGTTGAGCATAGACTTTCCTACATTCAAAGGTGACTGGACATCTGCACCACTAGCGTTTCGAATGGTAATTTATACGTGTGATTGTTACAGGAAAGCATTTCTGTAGTAAGCCGTAGCACTTGCTCTGATTAACCTTTTGTGAGCCTGACAAGACGACGTAGGCGGGAGCCGCCGAATTCGGACCGTCTCCGCCGGAGCAGCGGCCGATCGGGTGTCACCGCTGTGGTGCTTCCTGCTGCCCTGGTCAGCATATGTTCCCAGTGACAGCAAAGGACCCGAAATCTGGCCTGACCGAGCAGTGAACTTCGTGCTAACTCCGCTGAGCAGTGCTGATCCTTAAAGGGAAACCTTTGGCACTGTATTCAAGAGATAAATTTTGCTTCTGCCGTTTGAGGCACCTACATAACAAGTAGATAGGCCAGGCATTAGATCTAGTGTTTTGGCCTCCAGTATCCAAAATGTTGTGAAATCAGTATTCAGCAACCTGCACTAGTGGCCATTTAAATTAGGTGTGTAAAGTCTTTTGTATTTATATGAGCTATAGGCTATTGGAGATGCTTACAGTTTTCCTATTTAAATATTGTGTATGTATCGTTGACCAAATCACATTGTCTATGTAGCTGTTTACTCCTGTCTAGCTGTCCTCTGACCTTTCTTGATTTAAAATAGTAATAATAATAATAAAGATAAATTTTAGGAAACGTCTCTTGGAACGGTGCTAAAGCCAACTGCAAGGCTGCTTCTGGAGAAGGGTTTCAGCTTTCTCCTGTGCAGCTCCTCCACTCTTCTCATTCTCACACAAGTTCACGCAGCAGGAAAAGACGCCAACGCGACAGGAGCTGGCCTCTGTCAACTGAGATCTTGGAGATCCCCAGTGCCTTAAGATTTGTGTTCTTCCTTCTTCTCTGCACCTAGTAGAATCTACTTGTCCATCAGGTCTTTGCTGTTTTATCGGCTTTTGGTCCAGCTTTTCCTATTCTTGCTTCTGCCAAAGGAACCTGGATTAATACGACCATTAGTCTGTGCCTCTTTCCCTTGCCTTTTGTCTGCCTTCATCTGTTTGACTTATAATCTTCTCAGCACAGGTACCAACTATATCTTTAGTGTTGGTAATGGCAATAAAGTAACTATGGGACCCTTGTGCTCAGAAATCTTGTGGAACATTACTCATGAATAGTAATGGTGAAACACTGTAACTTTACCTAATTTATCAGATAATTCTGATAATCTCAGCATTTCATTTTACCTCTCTAGATTGCTTTCCTTGCATATGTGTGTTTTTTTTTTTCTTTTTCCAAAACCTTTGGTTTTCAGAATTAAGAGTGTCTCTCTATATTGACGTTCTTCATCAGAATTTTCTTCAGAATATAGAATGAATGGACTGAGAGGTGCTAAATCAAACTTGTTTTTTTCTGTGCATTCAGCCTCAGGAGAAAAAAAGTTCCTAAGTATAAGGGTAAAGCTCCTTGTTTCAGTGTATGTGGGGGGAAGCGCATTTGGAAATGTTGCAGCCATGTGAAGAATGCAACCCAGTACCTGCAGACTTAGGCCAAGATTGAGACCTTGCAAATAAGAATTTGTTTTGACATTTCAGTAAGTGAAGAAGTTAACAGTAAAAATGGGCTTCAAATACTCAGCCTTGGCTCAGACATTGGCATTAATAAAGCTAAATGTTCTTCTCACGTGCTGTTATGGCATCAGAAATGTTGGAAAATACTTTGTTTTTCCTAAACCTCTGTCTGCTTCTGGCAACAACAGAGCTGCATACATTTATTGCGTTGTTACCATCTAGTACACTCTGAAATTGAATGCTGAGTTACATAGTTAAAGTATCTATAAATATAGTATATGTACTTGAAGTTAATTAGTTTAAATATATATATATATAAATCACATGTCTGTCATTTAAGCTTAAAGGTTATTTCAGAATTTAATTTTATAGGTTAAATATACATTTTATTATGGCTGCAAGGGCAAAATTACTGTCCATAATTCTGTATGTTCCCCTGTGAACTGAGGATGTGCATGTCATGGTTACGGTGTGAAATCTCCTTGAACCTTTCCTGCAATAACTTTTTCTTAAAAATTTATTCATGTGCTTCATCTCTTGTGTCTAATAATAAGGAAGAGTTTCTATTATGTTATTGATAACTTGTGCACCTATTTCTTTATTCTCCAAGCAAAAACTGAATTAAATATATGGAGTATTGGAAAAAAAACAGAAAAAGCAGTTATATAATTCTGCTTCTCAGATTAAAATATATTTTTATTTTTCTATTTCTCTTTTTCAGTTTCAATAGCTAGACGTGTACAAGACCCATTAGCTGAGCTAGTGAAAATTGAGCCCAAACATATAGGAGTTGGAATGTATCAGGTAAGCTAATGCATATCATTTAATGTAAGTAATCAATCATTATACAGAGCAACACTAAAGCACTGCTTGATAATTAAAGTGTCCACTAGTTCTGTCATGTTTAAAAGGTTTGTTTAGAGTTTGTAGAATGGTAATAAACATATGTAAGCTCATTGGCTCTTTTTTTTAATCTGATTTAAACAATTGTTACTGAGAATCTGAAATGTCTGTAGCCAGATTTATAGTCTATTTAAAACATCAGGTCAGACAGGTAACCCAATCTGTAAAAGGTTTTTCTCTCTCTCTCTCTCTGCCTTTTTTGTTTTTTTTTTCCCCATCATTACAGCAACTGGGTTTTAGCTTTTTGTGTAAAATACAATGAGATACTGATCCTCCACTTAGAAGCCATTAATTTGTATTACTAGGTACATTCCTTCTTGTGTTTGTCAGAAAAACATAAGCTTTGACATTTTTAATTTACTAAAGCTGAACTGGGAAATGTTTGACTATTTTCAGTTTTGCTCATTTTCGTAGCTTGTTTCTGAGGGGAGAAATTTATTTTCAAAGTGTCTTTACAAAGTGAGTGGCACTGAGAAGGGGTACAAAATTGTTATTTTATGGTATGTTGGCATCAGTTCAGGAAAGCACTTATGCAAGTGCTCAAGTCCCACAGAACAGAGAAGTGCAAAATCGAAAATGCAGTATGTTCTTTCCTCTCTATTTTCAAGACTATAGCTTCAGAGTTAAAATTGAACAGATGGAAGAGAAGTCAGAAGAGAAAGCAAAATTTAAGACTGTTCTGAGATAGTCTGAAGCTTTCAGGTGACCTCCTGTAAGTCAATGGGATAGAGTGTAGCTGAGAATCTACAAGGGTTTTACTGCCACTGCTAAAGGCAGTGTGACAAAAACAACAACATGCATGTGTGTTGTTGGGGGGAGTCACTGCAAGCTTTTCAGAGAACTGGAAAGAGCCTGAGTTCCTTTCACCAACAAAGAAGTTCATCTAGGTTCTTTAAATGTTGCACTAAGTGCTGTTTTTGCAAACTATACTTTGATTACCACAGACTAGAAAATAATCCTTCAATGTGAAATATACCATAGATTGAAAGGATGAAATACTATAGATTTCTTGAATGAGTGCATCCAGAACCTGGTAATAGTGTGCTCTGCTCATAGCCACTACAAACCTGACAGAAGATTCCATCTGAAGCATAGCTGGTTTCGTTACTCATGGAAACCAACTGCTTTTGTTTATATATGAATATATATTTATTTATAACAACAGAGTGATACAAATTTTTGTTGATCTTCTTTTTAAGAAAGCAAAATATAAACAAACAAACAACACCCCCCACAGCCCCTCAAAAAAAAAATCCATGAAATGCTGTATCCTAGTAGCAGCTCTTTTGGGTTGGTGGATACTTTTAAAGAAGAAAGAAAGACCTACTGTGGACTACATGCATATTGTACTACTGAACATCTCAAGCAAGAGCTGGTGGTTGGCATATGGTTTGGGGAGGGAGACATTATGAGGTGAATTCATAATAAACAGAAAACAGCTGTTCCTTGCTGCCTGAGTGCTTTAAGCCAGCTTGATTTGCTTCACACTCAGACAGCGCAGGTAAGCACCATCTTCCTGGCCCTTTCACTGAAACTTCTTGCTCCTCTAAAGGTGTTTTGCAAGTGGATGTCCAACTACATTATTTGTTCATGTACAAAGTGGTTATATTAAAAGTCTGAGGGAAAGAATTTCTAAAAGCCTGTTAAAGGTAGACCTCAAAAGTTGTTCACCCCTAGCAATCTGCAGTTTTAAGTCTCATCATGGTTTGGATAATCCTTTTAGATAGATATAATTCCTGTCAGAAGTTTTAAATATCACCCCAGTAGCTATAAGATGCTTGTTCAATGATGTAAAGGTTTCTGAGGTACTAGAGCTTTATGTGACATTCTTGAAAGCAAATTTGCACTCTTGCAAGCAAAGTCAAAAGTTCTGCTGCCCTTTGGACACTAGGGCTTTCTTGCCAGAGGAGGGGAAGGGAAGAGGAGAGGAATTAAACTATTATGACTTGCTTCCCTTTAGGGAGAAGAGTTACTTTTTCTGTAGCTCAGAAGCTAGGCAGGGAAAAAAAGCTGTTGTATCACAGAGTGAATCCTAGAATAATCGCTGAGCTAATCCCTCAGATAAAGGGTATATCAGGAATAGAATTTGATATTATCCAAAGCAATTTTAAATGTTATGTTATACTTTAATTTATAACCTAGTTATTGAGTGTAACTTTTTATTAACTTCTGGGACGAAATAAAAAATGCGCAGTCTAGATCAAATGTAACAGGCTTTTCACCAAAAATGTTACTTTTTAACCTGCTGTAACTATAAGCCTTTACATACGACCTCTCTCTAAACACCCTGAAACTGATATTTAGGAATTTGACAAATCCACATTTTAGTGTACTTGTCCTGAAAGAGAGACGGTGATTAGTCCTGTGCCCGGCTTCTGACTCTTTGGGCTGACGTTGCCTTTTGCTGCTGCTAAATGGAAGTTTTATAGCAGAAGCACAGTTGTGACTTCTGCGGGGATGGGCTCACATTAGCTGGGTGTTGTCCAAGTGCACCCTTCCTGAGAGGAGAGGTCCTGCCTCCTCTGCTACAGCTGTCCAAGGGTCCCTCATCCTTTTTCCGTGCTGTCAGTACCTACATGATGACTTAGCTTGGGGAAGGGTTGGAGTGCATAGCTTAGAGGAAGGGAGATGGGGCCACTGCTTGTGTGCTTGCCTAAGGTGGCTCGACTTGGGACATGGTCTCTTCACCAGTTTAAGGAGGTCAGAGAGGTCCCAGGTTTCTTTAGGGTTTGAAAAGCAATAGCCAAGAGACATAAATTTCTGTGTCTTTTCTGAATGTTTTCTCTCTGAGCTCAAATTAAGACACTGGCTAAGCGGAATCCCCATGAAAAAGGCTGCAGTTTTTATAATCACGAGCTGTGATTCAGACATGTTGTCTGTTCAGCTGAACGATCCTCATATACGTGGGTAGGATCTACTTCTTTCCATGACAGCAGTGCTCCAAGAAGACCAAGTGACCATATTGTATCTGCTTCAGCTTTTCAGCTCGAGAAAAGAGCTTTCTCAAAGTCTGTGGAGTGCATGTGTGCGCCTGTGTGTGTCCGAAGGCTACTGGGAGAAGGAGCTGAGCCTTCTGTAGTCATAGATTTCATAGCATTCCGATTTCCTCCCTAGATAAAGGGAGAAATAAACTAATACATTTTTAAAAGTCAAACTTAATCTTTATTTTAAGCAGAGAAAAGAGAAGGAAGTGATAAGGAGGATGTGAAGTTTGCTTAGTCCTTCACTGATGAATTGGAGTTAAATTTTTGTACATAGGAAAAATGGGTATATCTAAACAGATAAAATATACTTTATATGGTGAAGCTTAAACTCACCTGTCATTTAGGAGTATAGTATGTATCACTTTTAACAAGTCATATATAAGAATAAAAAAAAAATAGTGTGCGATGTCTGAACTTAAAGAAGCAGTATCCTATCTGGTCATTATAATTTTAAGAATGCAAAAATTTTCATGACCTGTTTTTGTATAATGTGTGCAATTTTCTAATCTCTGAAAAAGTAGGATGCTTAACTTCAGATGTAACCAAAACATTTTGAAGAAATGGTATTTGTGAAAAATATTCTTAAATGGAGGGTCTTTGAGGGGAAACCAGCTTAGTTAATTTGTTTTAGTTTCTGCATATTGATGGGGGGTCCTGATCAAAGGAGAGCATAAGGTGCTTCATAAATTACAATTGTAATGCCTCAGCATTTACAATTTGGAAATGCCTCTTATTTCCCTCTCATCCTTTTCCTCCCTGTCTTCCTCTGGCTAAGTGCATCAGTTTTGCACTTGACTGTTAACCTCAGCAACTTTATCATTTCAGATGAAATTTAATACACATTTTGGATTTTAGTGTGCTTTTCCCCAGAAGCTGGTCATGTTTGCTCAAATGGCTATGCAACCTAGGAAGACCTTTTCAATTGAAGAGGCTTCCTCCCTCGGCAGACACAGTTCTTAATTGCTGTTCTTTGGATATGGATCGTTTTTAAAAACCATAGCCAGCTAGCTAATAGTGAGCTTTATGACTCAATGAATATCTCAGCCCTTACTAGAAATGAGGGATTTCTTCTCCTTTCTCCTAGAAGAACCGGGCTTTCTCTGAGCTTATTGCAGCTGGACCTTAGCAGTTCAGCAGGCAGCTGTCATCACAGGCCATTGCTGTCCCTACCCCATTGCTCAAGCCTGTTTGTGCTGGGGAAGGAGACCTGATTGAGCAGTGTTGGAAGAACATTGCTGCCCTTTCCTGCAGAAGGCCTGAAGTGCTCAGAACCATTTTATTTTGTTTCATTCTTTGATCTTCCCCTTCCTTGAAAGACATTTCTGTCAAGTCTTTCTAACTCTCCAGTGGGTGTCTGGAGTAACAGGATGTGTGTTAGAAAATTGTTAACCTCATTTATTACTGTAGTATCGCTTCAAACTTTATTATTCTTCTGCTCTCCCATCATGAAAATTATTTATTTGAGGCGAACTGATTGTATGTGTACTTAATATTTGCTAGTTTTGGAAATATTTGAGAGGTTAACTATAATGATTTTAGAAATTCAGGGATCAAAAGGACTTCAATGGTGCTTGCAAATCCAAGAGTAAGATCAAACACACTTTGGTCAGCCTCGTACATCTGGACTGAACAAGTCTGTGTATTATTTCCATTTGTTGTCTTTCCCTCCAGAAAAGCAAACGTGTACCTTTCCTGCACGTGTCGCCTACCTGCTGTTAGAACTTAACTCTAGTGAAGATAATTCACTAACTTCATCTGTTAAGCCATACTGAGGTTTAAGAACCTGCATTATTAGATATATATTTTTTAAACTATGCAATGCTTTTTTGGCAAATTAAGCTGTTGGATTGATTTTTTGCCTGTGAAAAGTAATGGTAATACAGGAAGCTGCTGCCAAATAATTGGGAAGTACAAACATGAGTCTTTACAATCTTAGCACTGATATTCATAAAGAATTGGTGTGCAGTTTAAGAAAAGTTTGGTGCTCATTTTGCATGGAAATATATGCAATTTTTGTTGATGAAATATAAGAGACTTTGTATCTTTCCTGATTTTGGATACATCCTTTGTATAGTATGTTTTTATTTAATAAGGTAGAGCAGAGTAATTATTTTTTTTAGTAATACGGAACTCACTCGGATTGGATATATGCATTTTTCAGAGTATTTTACTTCTGTATTTTTTGATTAATTGACCCATAGGACATATGAGTAGTTATGTGTATTACTTGGATAGCATGGGAGAATCACTCATGTCTGGTGTGAGAATATGATGACATATGATGTGTCAGAGTGCCTTTTTTTGGAAAAAAAAAAAACTCCAAAGTGCGATTGTCAAAACAAACTTAAACTCAGGCATGCTTTATTAAGTTTATTAAAACAAATCTGTGCTGGTTTGCAACTTGTATTTCTGTGATGAAGAAGATGGGATAGCTTATTTATTAGGTGAACGGTGCTTTATGTTGTGTGACCCACGCAGCTCCCGTGGCAGCTCACTCGAGCAGGAATGTTGTTCGGTGCTCACAATGCAGATCCGGGGGTTCGGCACCGAGCTGGGCAGCCTGCGATACGCTGCAGCATTCCTTCCCAATTCCGGCCCTCGGCAGATACCTCCCGCTGCGGGTGTGCTGCGATACGACTGCAGCTCCCTGAGCTTGCTCATGGATTTCTCTAATCGAAATGGCCACCTAACGAGATAAAGCATTTGCTTAAACACGAGGTATCTAAGAGTAGCAGTGTTCAGTTGTATGTATCTCGTAGTAATTGAAGCCTTTGTTAAAGGACGTGCGTCATTCTCTTCTCGCAGCGTGTGGATAATTTCAGATGTTCTTTAAGTGGAAAAAATAAGATAAAAATATTCCAGTAGAATGGAGTGCAGCTGACACTAAGATGTCATGAGAGAGACTGGCTATTCTGATATTAAAGAAATGCATTTTTAAAAAAATGATAAAAGACTATGTTGCTGCTACTGTAAATACAAATTTTTGGTGGTGGCAGGACAGCTTCTGATATTTTTCTGTATTTTGTCTCATCTCTGAAAGAATTCACTGCGCCTTGAGAGACAAGGGTGCGTGGGATAATATTTCACAAAGGTGCTCTTAACTCTGCTTCTCAGTAAAGGAAACTTAAATCCCTCCTGTGAACCTGTAGTATTCCCCCCTTTTTGAGGGATGAGGTGTGGTGACTTTGTCTCTAAAATAATAGTGAAGGCAGTGGAAATAACCCCAGCCTTGCCAATAGGGAAAAATGTGTGACGGGAATGGATGGGCGGCCTGGCGGATACCTTCCTGCATTCTGCAGGAATCCGAACACCCAGCAAATTACAGAATCCTATTGCTAGGATTAGTTATGCAGCCTTTAGTTATGTTTTGCAGGCCATCAATTTCCTGTCTGAAGTTTCTCTTAATTATAGTGTAGTAGTGGGAAGGTATTAGCTGTGTGAGGAAAATCATACATGTTTCTGTCCAGCGTGTTCTAGGGTGAATTATTTGACTTTCATGTGGAAAAGTAAAGGCCTGTGAATAAAGCAATGAAGAAGAAAAGCTTTGAGATGGCTATGTCAGGAAGAGCTACTCGCTTCTTGTATTGGTTTTGGGTGCTTCCCCATCGTGTACTCCAATGAAGTAGGTTTGTAAAACTTAAATTCTTTCTAAATAAATTATATTTCTGGTGAATTTGCACAATTAAGTCGATCTTCGGTAATGGTTTTTCTTGTTGCCTTGGTTTCCATGCTCTATTGGCAGAGTCTCTACAGCGATGTCTACCTGTTTTCCGGCTAGCAAGGGGAAATTAACTGTTATCTCAGCAGTAGCATCATAAACCTTTGCTAGTCGGTTATGGCAGGTTAAAAGAAAAGAATATTGAAAGAAAGATAGCTGTTCTGTTATTAGTGTTTTTAGTTAATGTACATCTTTGTGGGTGAGATACGATCCCTTTAAGGAAACAAAGTGAACTGTGCATGTAAATGCTTACAAAGAATACATGAGCACTGAGGTGTCCCTGCATCTGCCTATGTCGTTCGTGAAACTGCCAGTGGACTGCATCTCTTTTCACTGCTATCACAAAAAAATGCGTAGTGGGGAGCATTTGAAAAATACCAGAGATATTCCTTTGTAAGCAACCTGAGATGCTGGTAAATTTTAGATATTAACGCTAATATTGCCCCTCTTGCAATGCTGTTGATTTTTATTAGACAGTTTATGTCTGCATAAGTGTGTTCTTGTGGAGCTTCTGAGATTTTAACAAAATTAGGAAAGCTTTGGTAGATACCCTGAGACGGAAAACTCTAGCTGTAGCGTGATGATGGAAGGCAGCTGTTTGGCAGAGCTGCCCTCACTCATCAGTTACTTTCTGATTTAATTCCCAAATCTGCTGGGCAGTTTTTTTGTCACCGTATGAAAACACATTTGATGAAAACTTTCTCAGGTGCCTTACACTAATTAAGTTAAAATTATACATGCTGTAGCTCACAAGAGGTAGATGTAAAGGTTCTTTATTTCCAGGTTGCCACAGAAGGAGTGTATAGAAAATTTGAGTCAAAATTCCTCAGGTGTAGTGCACCCTCTGTGGAAGCCTTTTTACTGTTTGCATTTGATCTGCCTTTCCATAAACGTGCTTGGGCAAAGCTAGTCCAAACACAGGCTGGATTAGTCATGATACAAGAGGGTGGATTTCAGTTCTTGCAAGGCAAGAACTGCTGTAGGAGCCAAGTGGCAAGAGGAACCAAATGTGAGGTGCAAGGCTGTGAGCCTGCAGACTGATTTGGTGTGGCACTTCCGCACCTCCGATGGGAAACGTTTAATCAACTCAAAGCTGAAACAGAAAATAGGACGATGAAGTTTATTTTCTCAAAAGTATTTTGCTTGAACAGATTCCTAAATGTGTGAGGTGCTGCTAGTTTTGCTGTTTACATTTTAAATGTCTTTAACAGCCTTAAATAAAACTGTACTTTTAAACACAGAAAAGTTGTTCAAACCCTTTCATCCAAATTAATTTAAATTTCTTAACTTGAAGTTATTTAAATTTTTGAACATATATATATATATATGTAGCTACTGCAATAAAGAGCAGCCAGAGAGCTGCAGATTGTCCTCAGCTTTTATTTATAGCCGTGAAGTGATATTTTTGTCCGTAGAGCTTGCTTTTCAAGCCCAAACATTTGTCTTTGTGTGAAGTAATTTAATCCTCATGGCACTATGTTAAGATTTGTAGTCAGATTTTAATGTAAATATTATAATCATAAAACTGATTAAATTAAGAAAACATCTCTCGAGTGTCCAAAGCCAGGTAAAAGTGGCAGCTGAGATGTGTGTGACTTGCTTTGAATGTGTGTGGGGGGTCATTTTAAACATTATGGATATAAATATTACTTGATAGTGGGATTTCTTAGTTACTGTTTGTTGTGCAGCGATCATGTTGCGTTTCTTCTGGTTTCGTGAATTAACTATGTATTCATTTGTTTTACAATGAAAATACTAATATCATAATACTTTGATTTTAGTTTAGTTCATACGCTAGCAGCTGTTGATTTGGAATCTGAAAATCTGAAATCGGAAGGATTTCAGGAGACCATAATTGGCATTTAAAATCCTATATTATTTTAAACCTGTAAAATGTTTATTAATGTGTATAGTTCTAGTGATGGATCTTATGCAGCAAAAGAATTTGGTGTGTTTTGTATTGAAATGTATTGAAATACTTTTTACTAGCCCAAACAAACAAATTATGGATTGCTGCAAAAACAGATTCATAAATTCATTTAGCTGTGGATTTATTTTTATACAACTGAATTAGATGATGGGAAAAGCTGATAAAAATCTTATAATTTACCTTTAAGTCACAATGTGGTGCTAGTGTATGTATATATTTATAATACTGGATCTGCAATTAAATTTTTCCTCTCTTCCATAAATTCCATAAAGTGATTATAAATTAATGTCCCCGTTCCTTATAATAATCCTTTAAGGTTATTTGTTGTTCAGGAGATATCACATAAATTTGTAGTTTCTTTTCACTAGTAGAGACATAATATGAAAGACTTCTCTAATGTTTTGTAATTTGTTGCATTTTGGATTTTATCTGTCCAACAACACTTTTTTTTTTTTTTAGATTTTTTTAAATTTTATTTCAGAAACCAAAATCATGTTTTACCAGACAGTGATTAATATCTGTGACCTTTATTTTTGGATCAGGAACATAAATATACACTTTTTTTCTGTGTCAGTCATTGTCTAAGATTTCATCTTTGTTCTGCTTTCCATTACATACCATGAATTATATGAAATTAATTTAATCGCTACTCCAAACAGAAATTAAATGTGCCCTAATCCAGAGTTACGTTGTTTGCTTTTACAACTGTAAGTCATAAGTAATTAATTTTCCTTGGAAAATTAATTCACTTACCATTCCCAGTAGCATCATATGTTGACACAGGGTTATAGATAGTTTAATATTTTTGTTCAGCATGTTGGCCTCAACTTTGGAAGACCTTAAATCAAAACAAATTCAAATTTACTGAACTGTATATAATTCAGGGTTATTTAAAGTGAATGTTGTCCTTATCGCTGTCAACTAACTTGACGATGATGGTTCTAAAGTTGTGTTCAGTCTTCTAAAAACCCGAAGTCTGTGGACAGATGCGTGTGGAGTTTCTTTTTTTGATATTTTTGTTTGCTGTCTCAGTTCAGACATTTGACTAACACAACTGCTGGAGTGCTTTCAGAACCAGAAAAACTCGGCTCCACAGAGGCCGTCGTAGCCGCGGATTGCCAGGGCCTTTTTCTGCGTGGCGGCTGCGCCGTTTTTGGCGAGGCCTGAGGCAGAGCACAGGCCGCGCGGAGCCGCCGCTCCCTCAGGAGCGGCACCGAGCGCTAGCGTAGGCCCCAAGCCTTCCCAAGTGAAAGAGGCAGCCCTTAAACTTAATCGTATAACTTTACCACAAGGCCTTTTCCTTTTTTTTTTTTGTTTTTTTTCTTTCTCTTTTTTTCCCCCCTTTTTGCTTTTTTCTGCAGCTCCATAAAACACGGTGTTTATTACTTAGGTTTATTTTTATTTATTTAAGTCTCCCGGGTGAAATGCCGGTGGCGGCATGGTTGCCGTTCAAACAATCAAGGCTTATTTTGTAAATGTCCCGTTGTGGATTGGTGGTAGCATTTTACCTGAATGCAGGGGGTCAGGCTCAGTTGCATTCAATTTAAAACTCGGGGAATGGGAGTAGAAGTTGCTAGTTAATTCCACTGTATAGGTACTGCTACCTCAAGAATAAAAATATTATTGCTTTAATAATCAGAGGCAGAGAATAAACTATGAAGATGTTCGTAATATACAGTGGAATGGAAGGCTATTGTAAAATAGAGTGGAAAATGGAAGATTTTAATTCAGATTATTTTCCTTCTTTTAACGAAAATCAAATGTTCATTTTTTCAAGCATTACAGAATATACAAAAAGTATGCTCTTAATGGAATTAGGTTCTACTCTTAGCCCAAGTAAGGGTAAATTCATCTGTACAAAGCAGAAGGGTGTATATAAATATTATCACACATCTATTACACCCAAAAAATGTATGCAACATCAGTGAATGTGTTGACAGAGCTCTCCATTAATTTATGTATCTGTCATTTTTAAACTCAATTATATAGAGTTTCCTAATGCTATATAAGATATTTAAAATAAATGTGTTGATCTGTTAACTTAACAGGTCTTAGTAAGTATTGCCTGCTGTTTTATTATTATTGTTTAATTGGTTTCAAAAGGCTTCAGTATAGTATGTAGAGATATAAAATCTCCTGCAGAGAAAATATCAATCTCATGAATAAATTTGGCCATTTACTCCTTGACAGCGCATACGTTACTCAAGTTACGTCCTACCTGCTGCACTGGGCTGGTCATCTTTGCCTTTGCTGCCTGGGCAAACACAAAGATGTTTGTGCAACCCTTGCTGAGCCGCCCGCATAAGTTGTTCCTTTCTTCATTTTCATACACTCTGTGCCAAGGTGCACCTCTCATCTCAGGCAAATGAGAAGCAGCTTTAGCCTTTTCATATCCTTTTTGCAGGAGCTTGTGCCGATTATGCAAAGGAAAAAGCACAGTATGCCCTGCCCCAGTGCATCAGTCCTCTCGTTACAATTGCACTTCTGTGTTACTGTTATCTGTGTAGAGTATGTAAAAATTGCATTGTGTGTAAAATATCTTGGGAGCCAAAGAAAAGCTGTTGCTGTTCTTACTGGTTTTTTTTTTTTTTTTTTTTTTTTGGCATTTTATTGAGTTTGTGTTTCTTTTGGGAATATTCCCATCTATTTTATGATGACAGTGATTGCCTAAATTTGAAAGAAAAAATGAGGTTAAAATAATTATTGTTAAAAAAAAAATCTACAGAAAATATTTCTTCAGGCAAAATTTATATTTTGACCATGAGTGTCGCTTTGGATTAGATAACGCAGAGCTGGCACTAATTCCGAAATAAACATTGAGCTATGAGGTACAATAGGAGAAAGCCCAAGAAGCAGGAACAAATGCATACAGTGTATTCTCATGTAAGTGCCTCGCTCTTCGGAGGCCACCAAGAAGTCTACAGTGATTGACGTGCTTTCTGTCGAGGGTTTTTCTTTTTTTTCTTTTTTTTTTTCTCTCTCTCTGCAGCAGTGTTGAAGTCAGTCAAAGTGTATAGACAAAGCTGAGCGAATACCAGTTTCCCCAGTACAGGGGCTATTTTTTCAGGAAGTCTAACTCGAACCAGATGTTTTGCTTAGACCTAGAGTTTGTTGCTGCCAAGCATCTCATCAGAGGTCAGAGTTCTGGGCTCAGGGCCCTGCTAGAATTCTTTCACAAATTGCTATTCGGTGAGGTTTTAATCCTAATGGAAAGAATAATGTGCTTGTAAAATCTGCAGTTATTACAAACACAGTATACATATTGTGGACTTCAAATGACTACATATTTCATTCCCATAAACAGGGAATGCAGATGAATGCAGTGTGTAATAGTTTTAGACATTCAAACTTAAACCAAGTATATAGTTTATACTACTGTTAACCATTTGCATTCTTAACACTCCTGTAAAGTGAATAGTAATCTTGACTAACAATTGGCAGCTCCAAACAAAACAAAACAAAAAACCTCTAGCACGTTTGGACTTGTAAGCTCTTTCCTGAAGTAAATAGAAAATCCTTATGCTTTTGAGAATGCTTTAAAAATACTCTGCTTGCTAAGGCAGTATTTTGGCACCATTCATTTCTTTCCTTCTTTCCTTTTTTCTCCCTCAGCTTTTAAATAGTTTGGTAGCAGCATTTTATGGCCAAGTTAAGCTTACTTCAACTATTTATACATCCAGTAGATTATTTATCCCCAAAATCTCACAGTAGGCAGTATATGCTCCACCCTGCTTAAAAACAAATGCTGATGACACAGATTGGTAAGAACAAGAGCTAGTAATGAAACTCTCTCTATTTTGGTTGTCTTTTTGGAAGCATGTTGCATCTTTAGTGATAAACTCCTGCTGTGGTTCTGCAGAACCGAAGCCTGAGTGTAAGAGAACTCTCAAGTGACGTTGGTAGCCTGTTGCAGCCTGCAGCTATAGAAATACAGATTGATACAATATGAGCATGAAGGGTTTGGATATCAGAAACTAATGTAGGCTGTAGAAGACGGTCCTAGAACACGAAATAAGGTGATGCAACCAATACCTCTGTACAGTGAAGTTAGTGAAGAATTGTTTGAGTTTTTTGCTGTATAAAATCTTACTCAATGACAACTGAAGAATCATGTTTATGTTATTTTCAAACTTTTCTTACTCTTTAAACTTTGATTTCCTCTAAATATTCATCAGTTATATAACTGTGGCACTCTATCTCACTCTAATTTGTGAATGTAAAGTGATTTCATAAGCATATTTCCACTTTGTTGAAAGATGTAACTTAAGAAAAATGTGATGTAACTTAAAGGATGGCTGCTAATCCGTTCATGTGGTAATCATAATCAGTGATGATCATGCTGGGCAAGTGGTAAGTATGTATAGGGCAGTATATCAACAATAGTATTGTAAATTTTGAGACATGCTGAGATGATTGTCCACTGTGCATTTTTTTTTTATTTATTTCTTATAATTTTATCCAAGAAACACTTGACTGTTACACTGACTGTAACTACCGTTGCTGTTAACTATCTGTTGCGGGAGAAGAACTTTTTTTAAAAACAGTATAGCGGTTCTGCAGAGCTCCCTGTGTGCTCTCAGGGCATTGAGTGTAGAGATTTTTGAATAAAGTTGGCACTGTGTCAGTCTAATAGTTGAGTATAATTTTTTTGATGCTGGTATTTAGACAGAAAGTTAATTTTCAGAGGCTGACAGTATTCATTTTTCTTAGAGTAGGAAAAATATAGTTTTGTTCCTCCCATGCTCTTTAGAAAGAAGAATGCGGCCAAAGTACCAGTGCTAAGCTTCTTTTCAGCTATGTTATATGTTTGTGTAAGTAATATTTCCCCTTAGCTAATTAAGTAAACATCACTTTTATTGGGGTGTACAGAATGGAATTAGAAAACCGAAGTTCTTTCAGTTTATAGGTTATCATTTCTAACTTCCTTTTGTCAATCTGAGTATTGATAAACTAAGAGGGATCCTTTTGCTTAATAAACAAGTGTAAAAACATACCGCTTTTGTTGCAAGTTGCTCTTCATACAAGCTGCTGCCTCGAGGTGAGAAAGAGAATATTAAGCATAGATCAAAATTCATTCGTACAACCTAATCATTCGCATGCAATAAAAATAAGCGGAGTCAAACTACAATCTTACAAGAAAAGCTTTTTCATATTAATGAATTTCCATTTGCCAATAATTCTGTCATTTGTAACTTGAATCATTCATCACCCCTGCAAATGGTTCTTTCAAGACATTATTTGCAATTTTGTCTTGTGTTTTTGTCCTTGATGTTGTGAAAATGACCGTCTACTGTTACAGCAATGAAAAGAGATCTCATTCAAACATCTTTTGTGTTTCCACTTTCAGTGAAAAATGTTTTTCAAACCTGCAGCTGGTTATTTCTGCAGGAGTTCCCACTTATATTCAGGTTTGATTGACATTTTGAAATGGCAGCTTTTCATGAAAAGCTGTTAACTTGTAGAATTTGGTTATGGTACTAAGACAGACTGACTTTGTTCTACTGTTGGGGCCTGTCCAACCTAAACAGAGCCCTGCATCTGAATTTAATAGTACTACTCAGCATAGATTTTTTTTTTTTTTTTATAACACTGGTGCTTCTGATGTGTTTTAAAACGTGACCTGATAGGTACTCATCCTGAGATCTTTTCCGTGAGTAATTGCTTTAATTGGAATTCTTTCTCTTTCTTCCTCTTTTCGAACTAGCAAGTTGTGCTACCATTATTTGTTTGAGTTTTGGAGTGTATATTTAGTTTACACAGTGAATAGAAATGGAAAATGTTTTGTAGAAGGAATATGTAAGTGCACCAGCCTGTCTTGAGATCAGAAATGACTACCTGAAGTTTTTATTACTTATTTTTTGAAGTACTGGCAGTGAGAGCAAGTTTATGACATTAACAAATCTTTTGAACAATAATTACTGATTTAATTTCCAGTTGAAAACTGAGAAAAACATGAATAATATATAATCATTCTCCCCTCATTTTTTTCCAAGTAGGTCTTTAATATTATGCCAGGTCGTTGAAAGCAGGAGAGACATTATGCAAAAACAGTTCCCCTCTCCATTTATTGCCAAGCTCCAAAATACGGATATATAAATAGATGTATAGGTTAACTGGGAGGAGGAAGAATATTTTTAACTTTTATGCAGAAGACTGTATTATATAAGGGAATTGAAAAAATTAGAGATCCAAGCATCCATCACTGATGTACAATGTTGTTTTACTGAAGTGTGAGAGGTTAAACACTGCAGATATTTGGTTTTATAGTTATATCAACATTCATTTTCCAGAGTTTAACTGTACAGTCCTGTAACTATTATTTTGCGTGAGTTGTATGAGAGGGCATTTGAATCCTGTTTTTTAAGGAGGTGAGTAATTATGTTTCATTGATTACAAAGAATTGTAAAGTATTAAGATGCAGATTTAAAAAAAAAAAAAAAAGGTAATTTTTGCATTGAATAGTTAGAAATTCTGAATTAACTCTTTGCTGGGTAATCTTCTGTACAGATGTGCAGCTACCCATGATGATACACAAATTAATATGCCCATCCAACGCGATATCACTGGATGTGGTTGCTCTTTAAGGAATTTCTTGTGTTTTTCTTTTTGGAGCTTGCTATGTCATCTTATTTTCCTCACTTATTTTATTAGATATTGAGTTGAACCTCTCAACTGCAACCAGATATTTTAGTACCAAGAGCACTCCCAGGTGGAACAAGGAGGAGAGTCTTAGAATAAACAATAAAATGAGACTAAAAATAATTGTCCTCAATACCTAAAGCAGAATACAAACATACTGACCCACAAAGCTCATGTAAATGTTTATACTTCAGTTCTCCCATTTATTATACGTACACAAGCCTGATGTTTATAAACTTTAAAATTCTAAGGTAAAAGTGCAGTTGTCGGTACATCTGTGACTTAGGTATTAGTTACATCCTATAGCTTTTTAGGGTGCTGAGACATCTAAAATATCATGTTTTTGCTCTCTCTTCTCTTGAGTCCCTTGCCAATATGTCCCCAGTGCAACCATGTATTTTACCTTAAGAGCCGTGTGCATTCTTGCTGAGAAATAAAATGTGATCTGCTTGATCCTTTTCTTTAAAATCGCCTGGACTAAATGATAGTGAATGTTTACTCAAATTTATCTGTTCTGTAGTTTCTAAAAGTTAACGTGAAATTTTAAGCACTAATTAGAAGTTAAACATTTTAAGCTCGTGAATCAGTGCTTACAGTTTTATCCTATAATTTTGAAAGAACCTGTGCTTGTGAGCTTTTAACGAAAAAGCAAAAGTATTCCACTTGCCACCCAGAGTTTATCGTTAAAAACTAACGCACGCTGCCTCCAAGCAAAGGAAGCATGGGTACAAGCTTTTCAGTATACCCTGAGGTCACTGTGAAATATTAGACCAATTGAATTAACTGGCAAACTTCCCACTGACTTTAAATGGAGCCAAGATTTTGCCCTTTAACTCTATCAAGGCCTAAGGGCAAGCAGATTTCATTGTTAAACAGACCAAACATGGCAGGGTTTCAAAGGAAAGTTGAGCTGTTGTGAAGTTCGACCCAAACTATGCAAAGTGCCAGAGGGTGGTATGGGGACCTCGAGTTGCGCTTGGAAGTACGAGGAGAACAGGTTTATGGCTACTGTCCTCTTGGGTACCCTGCAAGATGGCTACTATTTTGAAATTATGTTTTCTGTGCCATTTGCTATACCAAAACTTTTTTTTTTCATGTTTTATTGATTGCAAACAAACATTTCCTTTAAAATGTGTAGGAGAATCTGGAGAGCAGGCAAAACTGGCCGTTGTGCCTCTGCTTCCTGCTGCTCCATGTCAGATGGGGTTTTTGTTTTTTAAAGAATGACCTGGTAAGACCATGTTTAGCAATAGCTTAATGATAGAAACATTAGAACGATTTGCAATTGCAGTTAACAGAAATCTTAGTGTAAGAACGAGCTTTAAAGAAAAGCATTCATGTTAACCATGTAAACAGACATTTAGTGTCTTCAAACTCCCTTGTTTGAAGTGAAGATAAAGTGTTATTTGCGGTGGTATCTGTATTGTGTATTATTATAACAGAGCCAAATGAGTATTGTTTGAGTCTGGACTTAGTTCCCTGGGCAGAAGCATTAAAGCAGCCTTGTAACATTTTTGTCTCTAATTCACCATTTCACATAATCATATTTTAATTCATTTCGGCTTCCTCATCTTATATTGACATGGCACTGTGAATCAAGATACTCATAGCTCTTTGCTTAGCAATTTAAATTTAGGTGGTCACAAAACCTTCAAGTAGATGAGTCAGTAATCTGGAGCATTCTTTAAGTATTAAACTCTTCCTATCTGCTTAGGTGTCCTTCTTTTTATTCTTATTGTATGGTGGCCCTTTTTTAAAATTTGGGTGTTAGATGCAATTATAGATGAATGAGCAGGAAGGGGAGAGATTACAGAAATGTTACTTTCCTTATGTTTCCCTAAATTTGTTTCTTTAGTGGAAGAGGTTTATATCAGCAACGAGTCTACTTTAAAAGAAAGTGAAACGCTACTTTTAAATATGATTATTCTAAAGCAAGGTCTTGATCAACCTTTTTTGGAATGGATGAGATTTATACTCCTGCAAGTTTGTAAATGGTGCCTGTGTGGGGTGGGGTTTTTTTGTGTGTGTGTGTGTGTGTATATGTGTGTGTGTGTGCTTTCCTTTCTCCTTTTCCTCCCCCATGTGTAGGTGTGGGGAATAACTTCCAAAGTTGTAGTTCACTTCCATCGTTTCCTCAAGCTTTTGCTGCCTCCCTACATGTGCTGTCATGCACACCCACACCACATACCACATATACTATACAGTGTTGTCAGTAAATTGTTCAGGAGGACGCAAATGGAAGAATACTCATGCTTAAAAAAACATTCATAAGAACAGAGGAGCAATAAAGCATGGCTTGGTCTGTTTTGTTTTTACATGACTGTATTTCTGTTGACACTTTTTTCTTTAAAATAAAGTTTGTGTGGATGGGACAAAAGTGCAACTTGAGAACAATTTACTATCTCAAACATAACATAGATGCAAATTATAAGTGGTCCATGACAAAGATTAAGTTTTAGCATGTAATAATACCGATGACCAGTCTGTACTTTTATAACAGACCTTCATGTTTTGTCTTCCTTTATTTTTACAACTGTATGAAAAGCTTGTTATTTTGTCATTCTAAGTCTATTGACTGGTAATTATCTACCAAGATTACTGAAACGTTCTAATAGAATCATAGAATCATAAAGTCATTACGGTTGGAGATCTTCAAGATCGAGTCCAACCATAAACCGATCAGCATCATAACTGCTAAACTATGTCCCTAAGTGTCTCATAGATTCTCCTACTAGGCTCTGTTTTTAACTGAAATGACTGCCAGTACTTAAATATATGCCCAGTACTGAATTGTCAGTCAACTTCGACAAGTCCTTACTCCAGCTGAGTGTCCCTGAAAGTGTGTATTTGTGAGACTGCCTTCTGATGCAGGGATTACCTCGAACTTCACAAGCTGTATGCCTCAGTTTGCGTGACTGAGACCTGCAGCCTGGGTGGACAGGGAGCCTGAGAATGAGCTTGCAGGCAGGGAACACTGTTAGGTGTCCATTTATCCTCCTCTTGTTTTGGGGGGTCAAATTGGCCAAGGTCAGGTTTGGCAGTGAAGACTTGCTTCCCGCAATTGGCATCACCCTGCTGTGGTTTGGATCCTTCTGGTGTTGATATAGCCAGTCTTATGCGGCAGACCCTGCTCTGAGTTTCACCTGAGCTCTTTTGCCAAGCCTTGTGCATCCCACTAGTTTGGCCTTTGCTGGCCTAAAGCATCTCAGTTGCCTTATTTCTTATCAGAGCAACTTTTGCCTTGTATGAGGAAAGTTAGAAGCTAGGTGCCTTAATCTAAGTTACTTAGAATAAAGACCACCTTTTGGTATTATTTTTGAAAGGTGGAGGTGAAAAATTATCTTGAAGGTCCTTTAAACATTTCTTTGCAATGCAAGTAGAGGTAGTTCTTCAAATTAGTAGAAATGATGCAGCATGCACCTCTGTGATCAAATAACATATATTTGAAACAAGAATGTCAACATAGGCAGTACTTAGCATTTACATTAAAATTCGTAAGTCAAAAATATTAATGTAATATTTATTTATACCCCCAGCTTCTCTACTACAGAAGATTTGAGAGAACTTTATGTATATATAAATATATTTACAAATAATCTAAATGCTATATTTTAACATTTGCAGAAAGTCCTTTGAAGGAATTTCCATGCCTTAAATGGAAGTAAGGATTATGATATGAGGCCAAAAATTGCAGTGCTCGTTAGGGACACTGGGAAGCAAAGTGCTTCTTGGTTGTGTTTTGCACTCTTATGTGCAGAGATTCATTTGTTAAAAAAGAGTTACATTGGCAGAGCACTCAACTACTTTTTGCTGTTACAGCAATTAATTTTGGTTTCCAACTTTTTACACCATGCTAATTTTTAAGTAGAAATGTTTCCTGTTCTTCAGAATGAAAGAAGTGTTGCTGTTCATGCTTACTTTAAAAGCTGTCACTGGGAACTTCAGCATTTAGTGATGAAAAGTTAATATTGCTAGTGTATTATTTGGTCCTGTCACCTTTTCAACTTTCAGTGTGCAAACATTTTGCTTGTGCTATTACATACTTAACAGGAAGAGTACTAAATACACATTTTAATGCAAAGCTTGCTGATCTTACTGCAGAACAGACTTTAAAAGGAAAAGGCACCAGCTTGCTACACCACAGATTTTTTTTTTTTTTGCCAGCTTGCTTTCATACATAATGAGCGGTGCTGAAATTGGTTTCGGTTATCAAAGATGTAGATGACACAATGGTGCTTATGTACTGTGCTCGTCAAATCGAGAAACACCAGTACTGAACATGCTGTTCTGTTTTTTCAAATGTTTCCCAGTTTTCTGTCAGCTTTCAGTCTTTCATGGGTCATTCAATATACACTACCCTGGATGACTTCTTTGAGGTGCCACATGTCAATCAAGTTGAAGTCTATGCTGGCAAGCAGAGAAAATAAGCTTGCCTTTTTGAGTTTGGCCATGTTTTTGGTGGAAGACAATCATGCATTTCATTTCATTCCTAACTTATTTTTGCCTTTAGCTATACAGTGGATGAGGTTGAGAATGAAGAGGGATGGATTGTCTGATTAGAGCAAAGGAGCCAAATAGAAGACTAAAAAGCAGGGTTTGAAGCTATGTTAACCAAAAAAAGAGAGAAACTGAGATTATTTAAACACTCTTCTCGCCAAGCATTTCAGGAGTTAATTTCACATTAAATAGCATTATTTTTTCATCTTAACTTAAATTATAGCTAATTCTGTTGATGTGGGATCAAAAAACTGCTGACTGACAGTGTTTGATATCTCTGTTGTTTTCTAACGAAGCCATGAATGTGTAATTGTATTAAATACATTCTCAGTGCCTTAATGATATGACCAAAGTAATATACTGATAGTCTTGCACAATAGTTGCAATTTGTGTACTAAGCCCAAAAAAGCTAGCGAGTGTCAGTAATCTAGGATACAATAAAACCAGACCATATATTGACTGTGCAAACCCTTCCTTTCTAGAAAATACTCTTAGGTGGATTTGCCTTTTGTTGTGTTTAGGAACATTAAAATGTCTTAATCATTGTTATAGGTGGGTTAGAGGAATGTGTCTTTAGTGGAGCTGGCAGGGGTCTGTTTGTACAAACTTTTGCCAAGCTCCTTGCATCTCCTGGGGACTGACTTTCTTCTGAGTGAGGCCTTAAGACTAAACAGAAGTCCCACAGATGACCAGACTCACCAAGGATTCATGACTTCTGTCTTGTCCCTCTAAAAATGTGCTATTTCTTTCCCCTCTCTCGAAATATAATCTTCTTTGCTCCCTCTCTCGAAATATTATTTTCTTTGCTGTCTTATTCTTAAGTATTTTGTGGAAAAATCTTGGCTAAATTTGTTGCCTTTCAGCCGTGTGGTCTACAGAGGTCCGCTCCTGAAATTTCTGTAGTATTGCAGCTTATTCCCTCTAACTGTAGTTCTTTAGCATCCCCAAAATACGGTATTAGAGGAGAACTGAAATGCAGGCCCTCCATTTGGCAGTTAGGGAAAGCATGTTTTGCTGCCCGTATGGAAAAGGTGTCTTGCCCCCTGCAATGTGTGGGATTTGTGCCATTGGTTGTACTCACGGACCAGTTTGCTGCTCCCTTTGGAAGGGGGTGGAAGTTTGATGTCTAAATACCAGTTGCTCCTAGTTGGTCACATTGAAGCGAAGAAAGCTTTAGGAATTGGACACGTTAGCAATTGGATTGAATTTGTGCACCAAGCTTAGGAGGGTTATTGCTTCTGTTAGGGCACAAGTACGAGTAAAGGTAGCATGAATTCCATCAGTTTGCAACTAACTTGAAGCTCCGTGTGGTAAGTGTGTGATTTGGGTTTTTTTCTTCACGTCAGAATTGACAGATTTAGCATATTCTTTGAAAATATTAATTCTTTTCTTTCTCTTGGGGTATTTCAGCGATTGTAAGATGCTGTTAAAAATAAAAAGAATATATGTTTCTAAAGGTAAGAAATTAGTCAGAGTTAAGTACATAAGATAACAGCATACCCCCATTTGGAGAAACCACAAACCTTCTTCAAAAGAAATCCTTGAAGTTAGTTCCTTTTATCAAACATCAGAAGGATAATCTTGCTTTTTTAGAGTCTAACTGAAAGGGATTTTCCAGAGGACCCCAGAGATTAAAACCTGCGGTGTGAACTTTCCAGCATTTCTACCTCGTGTGTAAGGTGCATTTTTCCCCTTTTTTTAGTCCTTTAGTCCCTTTAGTACCCTTTTTTTTTTTTTTTTTTTAATTTAAGGCCTTCTTAACCTGAATGCATTTTGTTTCTGTGGTTTTGGAAACATGTGAAACACTAATATTTGTATGTAGGCCACAATACTAGTAGAGAACTTCTTTCCCCATGAATAAATTTTAAAACCAAATGCATTTCCATAGATTACCTTACTGTAAAATTATATAGTTTTGCTTAGGATTTGTTGTCCCATATAATTTCTCATTAGGTAAATGTTTTTTCATGTAGCAAGATTGAATCTTAAAAGAAAAGTTTTCAAGGGGCATATTGGCTAGTCTCATATGCCATTATTAAAATTAATATACACAGGAGTTAAGGGTGGGTACCAGCAAAGCAACATTTTATGAGCTGTTAGAAGTGTTTTGGGATTTACTTGAAGATAGAAAAAAATAAATTGCATTTACTCTTTACCTCATTGAAGGTTGACTTCTGGATTCGAAGGACAAGTGAGGTGTATATAACTTGATCAAGAAACAAAATAGATTACTGCCTGACATGCAGCCCAGTCTTATTTAGGATTAATGTTGATCTTGTTACACTATTGCTTTTCCAGGACTGAGTCCAGAGGCTGAAATTTGCTGCACAGACTTGAGAAATCTTTCTTCCCCTCTCTGCTATTTTGTTAACAACCTCATTAGATCATGTCTGTACTAAGTGTGTAAGCTTCTCGGGGTACAAATAATGTCTTTTCAACTGAAAAGGTTGTAAGGTGCCTCACTTGACTTTTGGGTGTCATAAAATAATAATAATGATGCATGGGCTGCTCTTGTTGACTTTTCTTTGTGTTTGTAAATGTAAAATGGAAGTAGTTAAAAAATTGCTGTGCATATTTGTGTTTAGTATAATTTTAAATTTTTGAATATCTTTCTCGGAGGCACCCAGTCACACCTGATTTTCTGAAGTTTCACTTTGTAGTTGAATGTGTTGCTTTAGCATGAGGTTGCTTAGAGCTGTGATTTCCTTCCTTGTACGAGCTGCAGGTCGGGACTGTTGTTGTCCAACACTGATAACCTGGCAGTTCATGTGCTTGGTCAGGGGAGCTTCCTGGTCCCCAATCCCAGCTCCTGCAGGTGGATTAATTAAAGCCTCTGGACTTCATGTGTACAGTGATTCTAAAGGAAGTTATATTGATTTTGGTACCCATAGAATAGTGATTTAAAATATGCTCTCTCTCCCTACATACATATATATATATGTATAAATATACATATATACATATATATACATATAAGATTTGCCACAGACATATTTGAGGCAGTAGTAATGGCCAGCAGTCGTAACAAACAGTCCTTAACTTTTTTCCAAGTTTATGAACATAAGTCGCATTTGAGATATTCTCTATAAAAGATTAGGAAAATATAATATTAGAATTTCAACTACAGTTATTTACTTTAGCAGTTTCAGTTAGTCAAGTAGTTTGTTTTATGAATCTTGCTTCCTGGTTCACTTGATAATACCTTAGAAAACTGATACTAAAATACGATTATGGAGCACGATAACTAAGGTTACCTTCTGTAGGCCTACCAGAAGAAACAAAACAAATAGTTGACAGTCTAAGTACTTCCAAATGCTCCCTGTGAAGCAGGCTGGCCTTGTTTGCTTCAAAGTGATGAAAAAGGGAAGTTCCCAAATCTGCACCTGACACTGCAAAATCTGGGGCAGGTCTCTTATTTCTGTTGGCCTTAGTTGAAATAGATGGGAGGCAATAAGTTTTTAACTGCTTGGATGTGATTATGCAACAAAGTTGTTCTGGATTATTACAGTGGTACCTTCTGCTTTTAAGATCTGCTAGTCCAACTTTGAATGTTTCAATCAAAGTGATTTTTGACCATCCATTTAATAAGACCTCAGTGATTTATCCAGGTGGTAAATATAACTTGATGTTTGAAACTCTCACCAAAAACCTGCTCCGACTCGCTCGGCATTGCTTTTCGCGGCGCCTGTTGTGCTTGTCTCAGAATGAGGTCCTGGTACGAATGCGTCGGCTGAGGGAGGGAGTTGACATTTTCTAGTTTTCTAAAGTTGGAGGAGCTGTTGGAGGAGGTTGCAGAATTTAATCCACGTATAAAGACCTTACAGTTCAGACCAGGTCAAATCTATGGGTTTGATCACCTTCTTTGCTCCAGCCTGGTCTGGAAGGTTTTGCAGAGGCGGTGATGAATGTCTTGGTCTGGAGTCACATGGCTGCATGCACTTCCTTCTGGAGAATGATCTGCTGCTTCAGGAATGAGCCTGAACCTTAGGGAAATGGGATTCTACCCTGATCTGCACCACAGACTTCCTGCTTCACATTCTAAGTAGTGATTTTGCGACCAAAGTCTTTAGAGGTGGTCAACAACTGTTACAGTTCTTGGTTAATGTAATTTCTGAAACTACGTGATACTCATCCTCCAAGTGCCTTGGAGTCGGTAGCATTTCCCAAAAGCAGAGGAAGTTTTGAATATCCTGAATTTTTTTTCTTTCTTTTGCCTTCCCCATCATTAAGGAAAAAAACTTGTTCAATATATATCCTTATTTTTAATTTATTCTTCATTTTGGAAAAGTCTGTCGCAGCATTTGGCAGCTATACTCGGCAAAAAAGAGAATTTGGGTGTTGTTTCTGAACGTTTATTGTGGTCCCTATAGTCCTTTGGAAAAATACATCCGTGCCTTTGTGTGTATGTGTGAGGTGGCTAGGAAGCCTCCAGTTCTAATAGATATTTAGGGGCTGGTGGAAGGAGGGACTATTTCGAGCATCCTTACTAAGAGGAGCTGCATTTTCAGTAAGTCAGAAAAACAGAAACGTAAACCGGAGGGTTTTCCTAGCATATGTTTTTCTACTTATCCTCGACTTTGTCAGAAAAGATATCATTGTTTCTGCATGTTGTACTAATGTGTTTTACTAGCAAACATATTAGTAGAAACTGCTGTTTGATATGCAAAGCTAGCTAGTAAACTGTGTATTTGTAAGGCCAAAAATATGTGTACATGCAAGTATTTATGTATATACATGGCTTTTTGCTTATGGACTTTCATGTAAGGAGGAGTAATATGGCTGAAAGTTGCACTTGATAGTTTTGAGTGATTTTTATTATGTATGTCATGATGATAATATTACATTAGGCTTAGCTGAAATGAACGAGCCATGATATATGTAGTTAGAAGAATTCAGATAATTTCAGATATTAAGCAGTATTTAATGAACTACAAATATGAGTAGATGGAGCTTGATGTTGCTGGCATGTTAAATTTAATTATGAAAACTTTAAAAGATCTGAATGATTTAAAAGATAAAACAAAGCAGTGGATAAAATGTTCCGTGTTCTGGCTCGAATCCAGCGTGATGTCCCAAATGAATGCCTCACAAAACCACAGCAGCTCAACCCAGATTTACATGAGCGACGTACGAGAGCCCCGCAGCTAAGCCAGCACTGATTGAATTAGCTCCTGCGTTGAGAGAGGCATCTCCCTCCAGGTCAGGCTGCTGAGCACGCAGGAGCCTGCGTGGGGATCTTCATGTTCCAAATTGAAATATACCTACACTGTGCAGGGAAAGACATCTTAGCGCTTCAGAACTTTACCTTTGACAAGCGTGACTGATTTTATTATTATTATTATTAGAGAAGACAAAGGGAAACACTATGAATAATAATAGCAAAACTGAAAGAATTTCCAGCAGTGGTGTATCAGTCAAGGAGGACCTGCCAATCTTGCTAGAAATATCTGTTCAAAGTCTGAAACCTCTTGCAATATCTGTTTTATTTTTTGGTAAGTAGCTCTAGTGTAGTGCTTGTGAAGAGAACATTTTTTGCAAGGATTTGTGTGTACAGGTGTAGCAGTATTGGGATGTTCTTTTCTCAGCATAGTTTATTTTTAGAATATTATTTACTTTTTCTAATGTAAATTGAGATTATGGGTCAGTAACTGCGTCAGATTAAAGACATTGGAGGTAGAAAGAATAACTCTTTTTAAGCAAGCGTTATTTGCACAATGTAGTGCTTGTTTTTGTATGACAGAAGTGTTACAAAACGCTACTGGAGATCTTCAGAATACCTTCTGCAACTTATATTCTTAACTGGTACCCTCACAGAAGGCACTTATAATCTGTTATTTCATGTTTTGAGAAGTGCTATCACACATTTTGTGAGCATTCCTATTTTTTGTTTATTTGTGTACATTCCAATATTTCAGTATCCTGATATCCTCATTTTTGTTTCTCAGCATGATGTGTCACAGACTTTGCTCAAAGCAACTCTGGACAGTGTGGTTGAAGAGTGTGTCAGCTTTGTAGGAGTTGATATTAACATCTGCTCAGAAATACTATTAAGGTGAGTCAAACATTTTCCTATTCCAGTAATTACATGGCTCTGGATCACAGAGTCTCTGTTTAGTCTGCCATCTGACTGAAACTCAGCTAGAGCAAATGACTCTTGTGTTAAATTTCCAATTACATGAAAATTACACATTAAGACAGTATTTTACTGGATCATTAAGAGTCATTTTTAAGGGTATGCATAGTTCTCCAAGGTGGAACTATTCTTCAGAGAAAAACAAATATTTAAAAATTATAAAACAACATTGCAGTTTAGAAAAACATGATGTAATTAATTTGTATTTGTGCAATGAGAAAGGGATTTTCAAATGTATGTTCTCTCTCTTAGTAGTGCCTATAAAATTACCTGCTAAGTGGAACAGGTTGTAAAAATTTGATGAGGGAAGGAAAAGGGAAAGATTTAAGGGAAAATTTCTTTGAAATATGTCCCTTTTTCTATATTTTTTCCTGAAGTATTTACTTATGCCATATTTGCTTCAAAAATGGAGTGGAGTTTATTTTTCTGGGTTACAATTTAAGCTCTTTCTCTCCTGAATATGTAGAATTCAAAATCATGTAGTTAAAAGGCTCTTAGAAGAGCAAAATTTTCCTGCCTTCCCCTTTAGAAGGAAAGGGATAAAAAAAAATGCCCATAATCTTGGTAGTAGCAATTATAATGGATTTAACAGCTGAGGCATTCAGCAAAGGGCACTAGGCTTGGGTGCTGCTCTGTCTCCACAAAACTGCCCGGCCGTGTGGAGTGGTCCTGCACTAGCTGATGCCTAAAAGTACTGTAAGCAACATAAGTGCTAATATACATTGGCAAAATGCTTTGCCTAGGCTAATGAACCTCATACTGGCATGCTCACATATTTGTGCTTTTTCAAGCTCTGAAACGGATTTACTCCTTAACAGTTTGAGTCTCCTGTATCGATATGATCCTACATTGCTCTCAGAGATACAGTGCATGAAACAGTCCCCCTAGCTCAAGTACCCTATGAGCAGGGCTCTGCTCGTGCCTGCCGAAGCACCCAGTACTCCCATTGCCCACACTCGGAAGGGACGGTGACATAACAGCACCTGTATCACTGATACTGCGTTTTCTGCCTGAAAGACTGGAAAGATCAGCAGAAAACTCTGTGAACTCTGTGTCATGCTCCTTTGTCAGGGTAAATAGGTTAGATTTCCTAACCTTTCTAAGCAAAGTTTGGAAATTCTTCCATTCATAATGAGTAATATTTTGTCTGTGGTTAAATATGTGTCTTTCCATTACAATTTTGGTGTTTCAGCAGCTTTGGATTTTTTTTTTTTTAGCTTTTATTTGAGAATGAGAATAATTCCTTTCCCCCCTGCTCTACCCCTGCCTCCCTTCATTCCTGATTTTGCCTGTTCTTGCCAGGTTTGCTAGTGCCCTTTTTCTAGAATCAGTGTTGTTCTATAAACAGGTCTCTGCTGCCATTGACTTAAAGCAATGGCATCTGGTATTTAAAGCCAGATGGGTGACATTTCCTTCTGTAGTGCCAGGACTAACTGCTCACCCCAGCCCCTCTCCCTGTCTCTGTGACTAACCTATTCTGCGTGAGTACAGCTTTCAGTGTACATATGTAGAGAAAATGTGCAGGAAACCCACTGCTTCCTGAAAGACCTTGGCTTTCTGCACTTGCATTTTGCAGGTAAGTTCCTTACCAGATCAGAGCTGCCCTTGGAACAACTTGGGCAGCCTGTTGCCAGCTGCTCTTTTATCTCAAGAGCAGCTCAGAGAAGAGGGACGAGCTGTGTGGATCTGTTAAATTGTGGGAGCAAGACAAGCTGCTCCCAGGCACCCTCCTTCTGCAGAGCGGGTGCCAGCCCTTTGAACCAGGGCAAGGTGCTACCGTATCATGGGGAAGGTAATAGCTGAGAGGGGGCTCTGATCCCAGGAACGATTTATCTGCCCTGAACCCTTCCCACGTCGCTTCCTGAAGAGGGCAGCTGGGGGCAGGCCGTGCGACATGACAAATTGAATTGGCATTACAAAAATAGCCCACAGATCATAAATTACTTGTCCCCAGCTTACCAGTTAGATATGTGCAGACCCTTATTGCAGTACCAAGTTTTGTTGACTTCAGTGGATTCCTTCCATAGAATTAACAGAAGAGATCTTTTTTTCCAATTATAGCCTTCGGTCTGGAAGTTTATTTGCAAAGTTCTTAGCTATTTTCAAGTTTTGGAGGTTTTGTGAAACAGATTTTCTACAGTAATGTATATCCTGGTAATGGGTAGGAGCTTGTATTAAGCACTGTTCAATGGTAATAAATAATTCTGTAAACTTTGCTCTCAGACACATTGCAGGTTTGAATGCTAACAGAGCTAAAAATATTATTGAATGGCGAGAGAAGAATGGACCATTTATAAACCGAGAACAGCTCAAGGAAGTTAAAGGCCTGGGTCCTAAATCCTTCCAACAGTGTGCTGGCTTCATCAGATTCAATCAAGAATATATAAAGACTTTCTGCAGGTAATGGAGATATGAGATATCTTGAGAAAAAAATATCCAGAGGGGTATGAGAAGATTTCTTCCTCTTCTGTTTTGTATTCAGATCTAAGTCTTGGCGAATCCTAGGCCTTTGCCTCCAAAAGACAGTATCTTAACAAGTAAAATTGGTCAACTCAGTGGTTGAATGTAGCTGCTGCTGTGAATCATTGTGGTTTAATAGCCCGGTACCCTGAGTCTGGGCTTCTGTAAGTATGTAATTTTAATTACATACTCTGCCGCTGAACCAGGAGAGGAAATCTGGCATGTGACAGAGTGTGGTTATCTATGAGATATTAAAACCTCAGACACGTGTGTTTCAGGAATAACTTAGTAATTTGTAGATTCATTTTAAGGTGGTGAGGATTGATACTCTGCAGAACATAATGGTAGGAAATTCACGTGAATTTTCAGAGTTTCAGTTCTATTACCAGGACAGAGAAGGTTGATAACCTGTCCAGCTTAAGTTGTGTCTATGTGTCGCACTGCTGTGCCTTGTAAGCGCAATGTGACCGCAGTTTATCCCAAACATGTAAGAGTCTCTTCACAAACTCCTGTATGTCAATGCCGGGTGGTTCTTTTCCCTATCATCTTATCACCTCTTTCTGTATTTTTCTGTATTTTCTTTCTGCCTTTCATTCTTGCAACCATCCCTTCTGCTTTGTTCTTCAGCTGAGATGTTTTCTCTCCCACGCTGCATGTCCCCTACTTTCTAGGGCAACATCTTTCCTGCCATCTTTCCTATTTCTCCTTCCAGCATAAATAGCTAAGAAAGGGCACAGTGGCAGCACCCTCCCCGCCCTTTTGCTGCTGACTCCTCTTAAAAAATATTTTCCTGGGAAGCACGCGCTGTTTTTTGGCCAGCAGCAGACACAGAAGCAATGCTGTGCTCCCAGTCGCTGCTGGCCAAAGAGCACACGCGTCACTTCCAGGCAGGAGGCGGGCATGCTGCGCTTGGCGTGCGGCCCACGGGGAGGGTAGGCAGCTCCCTGCCGTGTGGCAGCGAGGCGCGGGCCGCAGGCCAAACGGTGCGCGCTGCCATCACCAGAACGCCCAAGAAACCCTTCCAAGGCTGTAGGTGATGGGAAGGCCTCTGGTCGTACAGCTCTGGCCTAGTGGGTGTTGTAACACAAACGCAGGAAGAGAAGCCCGACTCGTTTTTTTTCTCTTCTCCCTTCCCCACAAGAAATGGAAACATTCAATGGTGAGATGTTTCAGCACAGTGTACCATTTTCTTTCATTCCTTTTTCTTTTTTTTTTTTTTTTTTTTTGCCACAGAAGTTCACTGGTGAGATGCTTAACAACACAGCACCATTTTCTCTTCAGAAAATCACTGGTGAAATGAAATGTTTAGGAACACTTCCCCCTCCCTGCCCTTGCTGGAGCACATGTCTGATGTCAGTCAGATACTGTAAAACTTGAGAATGATCTATAACTTGAAAAATCTGCTGCAGCCTGAGGTTTTGGGGCCAAAACAAAGCTCGAATGCCATTGCCTCCACAACATTTCTTGTGGCCCAAGGGGGCAAAAAGAAACATTTTGGAATGGATCTCGGGAAGATTTAATTTCTGGTCTCTCTCTAATCATCTCGCTGGCTGTAGAGGACAGCGTGAATTACTTTTGTGCCTTGTATTTGGAAGTTAACAAATACTTAGTGGTTATTTAAAATATTGATATGGAAAGATAAATTTTTATGTCTGCATTTCTGTCTACATTCCATGCATGGATACAGCGCTAAGTGTAAGTGCTACTTCCGAGTCTTCTTGGTACGTTTTGTTATATTCTGCAAAAGCAGGAAATACTTGTGATTTAGGAAACAGAAACAAGCAGCAACAAAAGGAGAGCAAAGATATTTGCCAGTAGGGATTATTTGATGCCTTTACTGTGCTGTGAACATTTCTTTTACTGGAGGGAAGTTTTAAGGGAAGAAGCACACATGTTGTGAACATATTGCTTGCAAAAAGATAGATTTCTTTCTCTCGTGTCTTTTGTTTGGTCATTCGTGTTGAAGTACGCTCCCTCGGAGCAGTCTGTCCTTTGAGCTCTTGGCAAATTTGGAGCCTTCTCGTTGGCAAAATTAAAAAAAAAAAACAAAAAACAACAAACTTAACCTTTAACTGAAGGTAACTAATTACAAGTTAAAAATGTATTCACAGAATTTAAGGAAAGCTATATAGAGATACTTTGCAAGAATGATAAATTCTAGAATATTGACAAATTTGACTTTTTTTAAAACAATTCTAAACATTTTTTAATCCAAGTCTTTTTGATTTAAAATTTTGGACGTTTTTACCAGATCCATGTTTCAGCAAAATTCTTCAGACATTTCAGTTTCAGTATAGAAAGTAAAGTTAGAAAGTCAAAATAATGTAAATTAATGTTTAAGCAGTCAAACTTTCCTTGTTCTGTGCATATGCTTGAGACCCAATTTGCTTACCTTATAATATTTTGCTTATAAACTCTTCAGACTGTAGTCCTTTTTTAAATAATGTGGTCTGCAAACTCACAGTTCAGTTAAGAGTGAAAATACCCTCACAAGATATTTATTAAGTAGGTAAATGGAGTTGTTTCCATTTTACAGACAGAAGATGCTCAGGCATGTTGTACTGGCTGCCTGCACTATCACTTTCTTATTTTCAGGAAGTGTTTTCCTTTAATACTAGTGTGTGGGCACTGTGCTATAATTTTGTCCAGTATGAATGACATGTCCATTTTTTACTTCTGACAGTAATAAGAAAATTGGGCTTGAAAGTCATGCACTTTTGAATAAAGCAGGTGCCCAGGTCACCAAGGAGAAGCAGGGTAAAAAGAAGAGCAAGCTGACACCAGGTGTCTTGCAACAGCCCAATCCTTTGGACCAAACTTGCATTCATCCGGAGTCCTACAGCATTGCAATGAGGTAAGCTATCACAAGGTTTTGAACCACTTGCATGGCCAATTTTTAAAATGGCAAATACTGATTTTTCTGACAGCAGCCTCTTCAGCCTTTTGAGGTGGGAATATATATGTTAATTTAATGATCTTTCTCACCTTTCTTGAAGAGGCAAGTTCAGAAATTCCTCCTACAAGAGAAAGATTTGAATTCAGTTTGCTTTGCCTTTTATGTATGCAATTTTTTAGCTTTCTTGCTTTATTCTTTGTTTGTTTGTTTAGTTTTCATATTATTACTTTTTAGTAATTAGAGAATTTTCTAAACTTTGCCACAACAGCACGCCTTGCTATCAAATCTAACTGATCCCTTGTCCTTAAAATAGCAAAGCATTTTCTTCCTGCAGTCCAGATGTGATATCACCACTTCACCCCTCTGAGGCCACTTTTCTCCATTTCCTTCTGTTTACAAACTTTCTTCATGCCATTCTTATGCTATTTGAATTTCTTGGTTTACAAATTGTGGAGGTAAATTATTTGTTCCACCAATATTGGTGGAAGTTTTCTTTTTTTTTCTTTTTCTTCTACCTTGCCCCCATATATTGTGTACAGAACTTCTAAGGCATTCTTCTGTAATGTAATTGCTTCAAGCAGGAGTATTTCCCTTTCTGCTTCCCTTTCCTCTTCTAAATCTGCATTTAAACTTCCCCAGTAATACCATTGACTGTGTATTAGGAGATGGCGTTTCCTACAGCAAATGCTTCTACAACTGGATGTGCTCACTTGAATGCTGAATTTATTTAACACAGCTCTCTGGCAAATGCTCTCTAACATCTTTGAATGCTCACATAGCCAGATATTGTGTTAAATTTGGTGGAACCTGAAGCACTTACCTGTTTTTAAAGGAAATAGCAAAGCAGTACAAGTTAGTAAGGAGTCCAATTTCAAAAAAGCTATGTAAATAGTTTTAAAGTACTGAAATAGTGTCTTAGCTCATTGTAACTTCTGCTGTGAAGAGTAAATTAACAGAAAGTGTCTAACCTTGTGCTTTTGATTGACTGTGCTTGCAATGTTATTTTACTGCAGACTATAATTAAAGTGTAATTTTCTTTGTACTTAAAAAGTCTAAGTGAAATGTCATCCAGGTTTAGCATTGGGGCAGTTTGATACCTCTACATCATGAGGAGCTGCTTTTGCTTTGTTGCTTAAGTTCAACATTTGCAAAACAAACTTTTTTTGCGCAGTGAATATTGACCACCAGAAAGTATATGCATGTGTGTTTGTGGACACAAGGACACATACGAGCACATGTGATTATTGTAAGGTTTTTAAATTCTGATGTTGCAAGATCTAATTAAGATGTCTATGTTAAGTGCCCAAATACATGAACGCCATGGCAGTTTTTGTATGTGACCTTTGGCTAAAAGAAAAGAATGTTTTTTGTATAGGTCACAAAAAGTAATTAGGAACCCATGTGTGTGTCTGTTTAGGGAGTAGTGCAGCTGGTAAATGCTAGTATAAGATGTGATCTTCTTCTGTCATCACTCTCTGGTTGAAATTGGACTCTGCCTGTCCTCTTGAGAGAAAACATTATCTCTTACCATAAACCAGCACGTATTTATTTTTCTAAGCGATTTGTGGTGAGCAGGCTCTTTCTTAAAACACATTGGAGCTAATTTCAGCGCTAGTTCAGTGCTTTGGGGTCCTCATGGTCTTCACTGAGATCGTTATTTCTGGAGAAACATATGTACTTCATGTTTGTAACCATTTTTTTTTTTTTTTAATTAACAACACCTTTTTCCTTATCTAAAATACTGTCCCGGTACCCTTAAATTTTAGGATACCTTCCTGACAATGTATATTCTGTTATCTTTCCCGCCAAGATTACTGCATATATAACTTCTATGTATAGGTCGATATATTTTTCCGCCTGCTACGTATGTAGTTTTCCATCCTCTCTGGGCCATAGTCCCTTCATTAGGGACTGTGCCCTTAGTGACCTTATAGTTTATTTGCTTATAGGGTGAGGAAGCTTGGTCATCTATACTTTAAATAATTCAGAGTGAGATAATTTAAAAAAAAAAGTTTTTCAAAATTAATGTTAATATTCAATGTTATACTCATTCGCTCTAAATATCTAGAGTCCTTTTGACTTCCCTGCTCTGATTACCTATAATGTAACCATTGAAATGTTCCCCAGCTTCAATCAGAGGGTGATATGAAAAGACTGCTTCACTGAGCAGAGAAATGTAGCCAGTTAATAGTATAATACAACAACATTTTATTTATGTATAATATCATTGTGAAATTTGCTCAGAAAATAGAGGATTGTGCTGTGACTCTGGAGCACCACAAGTTACCTTTATATCTGAAGTGGTAAGTGGAATAATTGCTTGGTATAAATACGTGCACTACCCTATCCAATTGACGTTTCAGAGACAATTTTAGTAAGCAGAATATAATTATTTAGCTGGGAATCCCGGATTAACAGAATTAAGCAAATATGTAAATGAATGCCCCAGAACTCTTGATTTTTTTGTTTGTTTGTTTTTATGTCTTAGCCAAAGGATAGTGCCTTAGTTTTCAGACCTTTGTGTGCTTCAGCGAGGAGGCTGCCACCTATTAAATCACCACTCACTTGGAGTTACCTGGGAGAATCCCAGCTATGCTCAATGCCAAAGGGAGCTGCTCTGGGAGCAGCAAAGTCATCAGAGGAGGCTGGCCTTGCTACAGACCGATGCTGTGTCCCGTGCCAGTCCTGCCTCATGCGGTTACTCTAAAGTGAGCTCACAGCCGAGGTGTCGTTTCAGCTTTAGGTTTCTTACCAAGCATTTTGACTGCCTAGCCTGCATCTTCAGCTGAAATGTTTAGATCCAAATGGGAGTTTGTATGTAGTGTATCATAACGTTTCCTTGCACAAATGAATGTCTATTAAGATCAAAACAGATATGAAAACATAAAAGTGCTTATTAGTGAAAACAGCTTAGGTAGGAAGCATAGCATCCTCGTGTGTAACCACCTGAATCAGTCTTGTCTTTTTGTTTTGGGCTCCTTCTCTGTTGTCTTATATCTGAGATGTTATCATTTAAATTTATTGGTATGCATATTTTGATGTAAAAATAGTATCAAAAAGTGCTTTCTGTGAATATGCTCCCTCTATGTTAAATTGCGTTTTTCTTGTAATGAAAGCTGATTTCCTTTGAAAGCTCATTAAATATGAAGGTGACAACTTTTATGGTATAGATTATATTCATGTGGAGTAGTTAGATGGCACTACCATAATGGTGTTCAGAATGAGGAAAATATCTCTGAGGCTTTTTAAAATGCAAATAGCTATCTGAAGAAAAGAAAATAGAGCTCTGCAGCAACCTTACAAAAGCCAAGAGGTGTGGTATTAAAAATGGACACTGGTGACATAAAGGCTAAATATAAACTGGATATCTTCCCCTGAAGTAACTAATGCTATAGTCTAGTAATGATTATATATTTAAACTGACCTTTCAGAAGAAGTATATAAATTGTTAAACTTCTTGGAACTTGGCGATATTGTCTTCCAAACCAATTTGTTGCATAAATTAAGAAAAAAAATACTAGAAATACAGATTGCATGATATGATCTAAAGCATTTTAGAGCCTGATGAAGGGTTATGCTAAATTTGAGCAGGGATGGACCTGGGCAGCTAATTCCCTGTTGCTGAGCCTGACTTCATGGGAAAGCTTCGAAGAGCCTGTAGGTCAAACTGTGTTCGTGTGTTCATGAACATTAACACCGAGGAGAGCCGCCGTTTGAGGGGCTTTTTAAGATGTCACTATTAAGCTGTAACTCTGCTGTGCTTTAAAATCCATCCAACTGCTAGTTTTTGCATTTTAAATCAGATGCACACAGTAACAACTAAGACCATTAGAAGTGGATTAGAATTCCGCTTAATTCATTTCCAAGCAACACTCCTTATTTGTTGCTTTCAAGGTGGCTTTCTCTTTTCATAGAACTCTTGTCAGGGGCCGGTTCATTCTGACAGGTACCCACCTATGCTACCAAAGGGCAGAATTATCATCATAAATAAGGTGGAGAGATTTAGTTAAAAGCATCAAAATAGTGTTATGTATTTCTTACCGTAGCAATCAAAATGGCTGGAAGAGATGCTGCATGAACAAACCATAAAGGCTTCCTTACGCTGTATGTACTGTATCTTTCCATGAGAAAAATCCTTTCGTGAAAATTTTATTGAATTAAAAGTTTTCATGGGAAATTACATTTGTTTTTAAATAAAATAAACCAGTAATTTTAATCCATTTCTTTCACCCAAATTACCCCAAGGCAGTAGTCCACATTACAGATTTACGACATACAAAATTATCAGTTTTTAAAACAATGTTTTTGAGGGATAAAAGTCCACCAAAACTTAAAACCACTAATTTTCTTTCAGAACTATTTTGTAGCTCAAGAGGCCAAGCAGTTTTTTTTTTTTTTTTTTTTTTTTTTAAAAAAAAAAGGTTAAAGGAATTGCTCCCACATGGTGACTTTGGTTGCCAAGCTTTAGGCTGCAGCCAATTTTTATGGCTGGTTTAGAAAACCCTGAAAAATATGGGGTTTTTTTATATATATAAAATGGAAACACTGATGTAATCTTTCCTATGGTGGTACAAATGGTGCTGGTATGATTGATTTATGGCATTTAGTCAACTTAAAAGTTTGATTTCTGTAAAATAATTGGGAAGCGTCTTCCTGGTGAATTAACACGTTGTGCAGATGACCAGACCAGTTCCTTGTCGTGGTTTCTGCACTGGCAAAGCCGCTTTTTGTGGTGAGTAGCAATCAAGACTAGGAGCGCTTCTTAGTATTGTGAACCATAATTTCTTAGATGGTTACAAATAATTAAAAAAAAAGGTAGATAGCATATTTTCCTGCAGAGTAGGACTGTTTTATGAAGAATCTGTATGTGGAAAAACAAGTTTCTGGTGCTAGAATCTTATACGTACAATTAATAAAACATGTAGAGCATATCCAATTTCTTGGTACATACTGTAAAGGAACTGCTAGGAAAACCAAGGAAACGTTTCCAGTCCCTGGAAGATACAACCAGGTTATGTTTATAAACCAAATGCTGCAAAGAAAAGTCGAGGTTTTTCTTGGTTGCCTCAGTCTGCTAAGCGCAATTCTTTCATGGGACACAATCCTAACATTTGCTGATTTTGTGTAAATCTCATAAAAAAAGTACTCTGATAAAACTTGGCAATCAGCATGTGTATTTGATGCTCACAAACTGCAGCATCTGGCAGGTAGCTTATATTCCAATCAGGCTGACTTAAAAATCTTTGAGCACTGAAGTTGTGGTTTAGCCTAATGCAGGTGGGAATCTTCCCTGTCCCACCTGTTGTAGGGCCTTGCCTGGCAAAGGCTGTGGTTGGCGATGCCTTAAGAGAGTTTCTGACATACTGAGCAGGGTGACTTGTCGTGAAGATTCATGCCTCCCCTTTGGTGTATTTATTGATGACGCTTCTTTTATTCCACAGAGCACTTGTTCTGATGCTTATGCTCCTCTACAAAAATATTTGGAATTAAATGCTTTGGAGAAGCAAGCATCCCATCATTAAAATTTTATGTATCATTGCAGAGGGACTGATTGCTTTTCAGATGCTTCTCTTATTTCTGCCACTCTTGTAAACTTAGCTGCTGTGCAGAAAAACTGAGGCGAGTAACAGTGCTTGCGAGCTTTGAAAACAAGTACTGACGCTCAGGGAAATGGAGGAGGAAAGCTATTGATTAAGGAGGGAAGTGCAGAAGAAAAAGGTCTTCCTCTTCTGTCCTTTATGCGACTGCATGCTTTGCCTTTGGCTGCCTTGGCAGCTCTCTGCTTGGCTGGCTTCTGTCCAGGTCCCCTTCTGTCACCCGAGGACGGAGGTGATCCAGAAGGAGAACAGAAATTGGGAAAGGAAAAAATCCTTCCGCAAGTGAAAAAACCCTCCTAGACACTCTAAATGTGTGTATTTTACAGAGGATGGGAATTTTTACTGCCACAGGTTATCTTTTATTTAATCCCCTAGAATTTTATCAGAGGAACCTTCTATCTGCTTCAGAAAAACTGTAGTTGCCCTGATAATGCCAACTGTGTGTGTATCCAGCCCATATAATGTGCAAAGCGATTACTTTTATGTCCTAATAAAATATTAGTTTCTTTTAAAAAGGCCTGAAAAGGCAAGTTAATAAATGCTATGCCTATTTCTTGTAGCAAATGGTTGAACCTAATTAGGAAGAAGACTTACAGAGTTAAAGCCATTAAGACCAATAAATAATGGTTGATATTCATCACTCTGAAACAACAGTTCATTCACATGCCTGATTTGCAACTTAATAGATGGATTTTTACAGCACTTGGAAAATGATTTTCTTAACAAACTAAAGAGCAGAAAAGTCTTCAAGTGCTAATAGCCATTTGATAAAAGACATTTTTAAATATTTATATTATGAACAATGAACAGTTGACAAGAATAATTACAAGAAAATTTAAATTACGACAAATTTTTCCTCTATTTACATTGTAATTATTAGCCTCTTAAAATTATGTGATTTTTTTCGTTGAAATTCTGAAAACTGAAATGATTTGCTACCAATTGGATCAAAAAATAATAATTTTGAAAAAAAAATGAAGCTTTTTTTTTTTTTTTAATTGAATGATCTGGTCCTTTCTAGATAACTAGTCATGATGATGATTTCACTGCCTTGTATCTCTGGGTTATACTTTAGTTATATGATATACTGGTAGCTATGAAAATGGTTAACAGCAATCTGCCTAACACTAGCCTGCCCACAGTGCAGTGTATTGATGTCTAAATTTCTCTCAAACTCATTCTTTCTCCCATTTGTACTTTCAAAAATACTGAAAATCGAGTCCTCTGTAGTCTTCTGCATACATTCAGGAAAATTTATGATTTTAATAGTTTGTACCTCTGAGAAAAACACATATGGGCTAATATCTGTATCTGAGCAAACCACACAAGCAGTTTTAAATATATTTAAAACGTTAACCCAGCAGCTAATCACATAAAATAATATATAAATATTATTTGATATCTCATCCACATTAATACTTGAAATATTGCAGATTGATACAAGTGAAACAGTGTAAGAACAGTTAACATCTGTATTATACAAATAATGTTTTTGCATTTCAAAACATTGCTAAAACATAAATGTCTGCATAATTGAGCAGTTTGCTACTGTCATGTATGTACGTTTTACCTAACAAAGCACATGCTAATGCAAAACCATTTTGTTTTCAGAGTGATTATGTTGCATTACCATTAATTCATGTGTGCACTGTGACAAGACGTAATGGCATATCATGTTGCCTTAATGTAATGAACCCAGTACTCCCAGCTCTTAAGTTGTGTTGCTGGAAATGATTACATAAAACAGAATGACTGTGACTAAAACCCTTGCAAAGCTTTAGAACTCCTGCATATTATAAGAAGCTTTTTGGAGGGGTTAAAATAGCTTCTTAAAATTTTACTGAAGGTGCCCCTTGGTAATATTTTACTCTCTTCTGACTGTTCTTGCATTCCACCAAAATGTACATTATCTTTTAGGCATTGCAATGGCTGTGCTATAATTTTGTGCAGATGTGTGTGTTAAGTGAACATGATGTGCTTATTTGTTACATTTATGCTACTTTTCTTTCTTTATCTGGGTAAGATGGATGAAATTATGTATTAAATAAAAACATCAGTGATTTAGCCATGACGATTCTCTGCAGGTCTTATAACACTGCAAAGATTGCTTTTAAAACAAAGGTTATTGTAAAAGCTTATGAGTTACATCTAGATCTTGAAGCTCTGAAATTCCAAATCTCTAAACCAGCTAAATCTCATCCTATTCTGCATCCATCCTATTCTGTAATACTTTCATAAGGCAAGTTGCTGTTCCTTGCACAGGATGTTCACCATTCACACAAACCATCAACATTCAAGGAAATAAAAATAGTATGTCTTACAAAAATGAGCTCACTTTAAAAAAAAAAAAATCATCTTTCTTCTTTTAGATTTTTTTCATTAAATAAACATAGCACTTGCTCCACTACAACACTAGTACATGTGTGTAGCTGGGGAAAATACTTGGTGGACTTGCATTTTTGCAGATTGTTTATGTTCCTGTATTCATGCAGCTGGGTCTGTCATTTACTAACTCAGCTAGATATTTTTGAAGACTTGTATTGAAAGAGCTTAAGAGTTAGCTCTAAGAGATTTAGAGTTTAACTTCCTTTTTATTTTTTTCCTTGTTATCATATCACAGTCATACTCGCTACTGACCTATATTTTTTTCCCCTAACCTTGAAGTAACTCATGAAAGAAGTTGTTAGGCAGGTTTCTTTTAATAAGGAAACATTTAACTTTGTTCTTAGCAAAGACATTTAAAAATAGAGAGGATCAATATAATGCACCACTCGAGTCAGAGATTTGTACTTCATATCGATTTTTATTCTGAGTGCCCTGAAACCAGGGTTATTTCAGTGAAAAATGATACATGAGAAATAGAACTTGAATAAATAATATTTTTTTTTCTAAATTAGTAGACACTAAATCAGTAGTCACCGATAAATTGCTTTTATTTGAAAATATTTTAATACATATTTTTTCTACCAAGACCTAAGGAGATGAGACTTGACAAAGAACTGTATTTTTCCTGTTCTGGATATTTCTTGTGTATGTGTTTGTGCAGGCTGGGCCTTTTAAAACATCGTTCTCTCTATGCTATAGCCCATAATTGTGAAATATTCTTTAAAAAAATTGCTAAGCTTTCAGAACGTGAATAATTTTACTGAAGTCAGTGGGACTTTGTGTGTATTAAATCTGGGCAGATGGTTAAGCACGTTCTTCAGTTGGAACCACATTTTTATTCGTAGCAGGAACCAGGTTAAGTTACTGAAACAATTAAAATAGATAATGTGGGGCCCAAAAGTGCCTTTTTACCTACGTTGAGGGATTCTTTTTAATACTAGATAAATACTTTCATTGGTATTTCCTCGGCTGGGGGGGCCTGGGGTGGGGAATAACTTTATGAATAGCGAGTGAGGGCTCAGGCACCTGGTTTGCATCCTGCTCCGCGTTCGTGGGCTTGCACGTAACCCCGCGCATTCTGATCGCATTAGGCACACAGCTAAAAGTTGGGCGCCCCAGTCCTTAGGCATCTGCGGTTGCTCCACGGGGCTCTTAGGGGTGACGCTCGCCCCACTGCTGATTCCCAACGCTCCAATCTGCAAAATTCTAAGGGCGAGGGAAGAGGGAAAAAAAATGCGACTTGGAGGTACTTGGACCGACTTCCATTTGAAGCAAAATCGAGCGGCGTGTGTGAATGTCAGCGGAGCTGTTTATGGGCGCGCTCCGTAAAGCATATATTATTTAGAGCGTTGAGTCATGAGGCCAGCCGGGCTGGCCGCGCTACATCTGGCACGTCAGTCAAAGCGGGGCAGCTGCCGCCTGTCACTGCGGCGCCTGTCCCTGCTGCTGTGCCATTGTCCATCCCTCCACACCCCCGGGCTGCAGCTCTTCCCAAGGAGCTTGGGGAAGAAGATTTGGCCCAGGCCATGACACATTTTCAGTACCATCATTGCAACTTTTGAGGGCCTTCTGCAGTAGGTGGAAGATGCCATCGTAGAAGCTCTGCTGTTTTTTGCGTATTGGCTGTTACCCTGCGAAATATTTAAATAGTAGTATTTACATAGTATACTGAAAATAAAAGGTTGTGTTTGATATCGCAAAATTTTGCATTTGGTTTGGTATTTTCTTTGTTTCCTAACCACCTTGGTTTACTTTAAAAACATTAGGGATGTTAAAAGTTGAAATTTGGTCAGTTAAAACAGTCACCCACTGAACTCTTGTGTGAAATTTTGCTTTTTCTTCACCTTCTTCCACATGGAATACCCATAGAAATTAAGAAAACTAGTGAGAAACCCTCTATGATTCTTAAATGCAACTGCGTGTATTTCAGTACTCTTAAATCACCATGTTTGCACTGTTGGTCATTACTACACTGGCACTTCTGACAGCCAATTTTAGACTGGTGTCTTCCTCTTGGTGATACCAGTGAGCTCTTTGGAGTGAAGATGTGCCCAGGTGCTCCGAGATGGACTTTGTGATACCCTGGCCCAGGGTGAACAGGGCATGAGGCTGCTCATCTACACAGCTCCTCTGGGTAGTAGATCACACCTGGAAGGTGCTAGAAGGTACCATAAGGGATCTGGAAAGGAATTTGAAAGCAATATTTGCTTAGGAGAGAGACAGTAGTTCAGTTTCATAGTCTGTTTGCATTAAAAACACTTCAGTTTGCCTTTGTAAGTCTTTCATCAAAACAAGAAGACTTCTTCAGTGCTAACTGTCTTAAGGAATAGGGTATGTATTTGAATTTTTGCCACTGTTTCTCTGTGTTCCCCAGCATAAGTGGCAGTGTTGTTCAACTGAAATCTCAGTATTTTATGTAAAGCTTTTATTATTATTAATTTTAGTTATAGGTTCTTTGTATTGAGTTAGTATATTAGTGTTCATTGTAGTTTTACTAGATTGCTGTTCATTTTTATTTGAATTGGAGAGGCATTAAAAATGACAATATCTTAGAAATGTCCCTTATTTCTAGGGAGCTTTCATGAAAAAGTCATATTTTGGTCATCATTAGGTTAGTATTTGGTATGAGATAAATCATCAGTCTGAGAAGGGATTTGCATTTTGAAAAACTTGCTTCCAGTTTTGTAACCTATTCCAGGAGATAAGGATATGCCTATAAGGATTGGGCTCGGAGTTTCCATGTTTGTTTTGGATCAGTGAGGCGATGAGGGGGTATGCACTTAAAGTGGTTTGTTCCCTGCTCAGGTTTTTTAACAAAAGTTTTCTCATGCATCAACGCAAAAGTTAATCAATTAAAATGCTGAGCATAGTGAAAGTGCAGTTACCGCCAAAGGATGTAACAGATCTCTCACGATATCTTTGTTTGAACTTCTCAGGTTTTTATCTCTCTTTGGAGGAAACCCAAATGACATAGGAAAGCCAGATATGCAGCAAAAGGTGAATGCAGTAATTCAAAAGGAAGGACTGGAAGGAGTAGCAACAAGGCTGAATACAACAGTGCATACATTGCAGCTCATCGTCGATGGTCTGACTCAGCCCGAAGGCTTTGACATCAGAACAGGTAATCTTGTGAAAGCTGTGATCTCAGTGTGGTTGTTTTACTACCAGGTTGAAAACAACATGTTTTTTTTTCTTCTAAAATCAGTGGTAGACTTCTGTGGGCATGTAATTCCTGTTCTTTTCTCAGACACAGTAAAGAGTGTATCATTGTCAGATGTTTCTTTCCAGCTCAGTAATTAAGGAGTGTGAATCCTGCCTTAAATCACGACCTTTGCAGCCATAGGAAGGGGAGCTGTATGGCTGTTAACAAATGAAATAGTTTCAATATGTTGACTCTATACTGATTAAATATGTGTTGGCTCTCCATCATGGAGGGGAATGCTGAGACCAACCTGAAACAGGACTAATAAAAGTCTCTTGGGCAGTAGTGTGATATTCTGCTCTTTTATTGCAGTAATTCCTGGAGAAAAGTAATAGGAGCAGCACGTGGCTCGTGACATGCCTTTGGTTACAGCTTTGCTATAGTGCTGAACATCTTGGGGTGGGGGGAGCAAACATGAGGTAGACAGTGAAGCAAAACATCTGGAGATGCTGTTGCTTAAAGAACCTTGCAGCTGGATTCTCATGCAACAGCCAGAGATAAAGGTAGATAGCAAATATACAGGCTTGAAATAATAAATAATTAACATACGCTGTAAGAACAACAACATTTCTGTTCCACATTTTTTGGTAACTTCTTTCAAATTTTGAAAATATTTTCCACTAGTGATCTTGAAAATGTGTATTTTATATGAGTTCGTTTATCCTTGTGTTCTTGGCTCTAAATTGCAGTAGGGTAGATTATTAAGATATACAAGCTACAAACATAAATGGATAAGAGAATCTTCAGTGGAAATATTCAGATTCTGCTGTTCTAGTACCTTTGATATTGCTGTAGACAGCATCTCTGACTTGTCACAGGATAGTAACTCGGAAATGTTAAAGAACTTAGCCCAGTTTCCTTTGCTGGATGAAAATTGTGTCCCATTTTTGGAACCTCAGAGTGGGAGATATTCACTGGTTGGTGGCAAGTCTCAGTCATGATAGGTGTCCTCCTAATGGCCTTGTCTAACTATAATTCACTGTTTGCAATTTCACTAGTAACCGTCAGTGAAGGAATGAGTAATGTTTAACACTAAAAAGAAAAAAATTGTTAAAGAATAAAGCATAAGATAGCAATATGTATTACTCAGTGTAATTTGGTTAGCTTTCCCATGCATCTTCTCAACTTTAATTGAAATTTTATATTGTTCTCTATTTTTTCCTGAATGAGTTTACTACAAGGCAGACAAATAAAAAGAATTATGAAATGAATACTAACAGAATGTGCTTAACACATTATTTTAAAACCCCTTTTTTTCCTAGCAAGGTCTTAAAAGATATTGCTAGTAAGAAACAGTCTTTCTGACATAGAAGTTGTAGAGCTATTCAGGTAACTGTGATGAATCTGCCCGGATGGGAAAAACAGATTTGCAAACATTAAAAGGATTCCCATCATTCCTCCAAATCTTGTTGTGGTCATTGCCCTGAACGGCTCTTTAGTGGCTTTTTTCATTGAAGTGCCACTGCGTAGTATAATGTTACCAAAGGATTAACCGTTTTGGACTCGAGCAATTAGGTACATTCCTTCAGTGGAAACTTTGATGTCATTTAAAGTGTGCTGCCGCCATTGCCAGCCTGTGTATTCTCCTGGGGTCTGATGCAAAGCCTGCTGAAGTCACAAAGTCTCTCAGTGTTTTTCAGTGCATTTTAGCTTCTTCTGCTCTTTTATTTCTTAAAGGCAAGTATAGGAAATTGTTAGAATCCTGGTTTGGTGCTGCTCTTCAGGGGGCAGAGGGAAACATTAGAAAATCTCAGTGAATCATGGATAAGGTAAAACAGCATCAGGAAAAGTTTGAGAGGGAAGTTACTGAGATGGCTTGGAAGGGTTTTGTACAGGAGCAGAAAGTGTTAAGTAAGTAGCAAGATAGTTTTTAAAAATCTTAACTGTACCATGTGAATTTAAGTACAGTAGACCTGCTTGAAATCACAAGGGTGACTTTTGATGCTGTTGGTGCAAAGAAGAGGTTGTTTATGCAGTGTCACGATGCAGATGAGCAGCAAACCTGAGTTACAGTCATATATGAACAGCATCATTGACTTTTCTGTTATTTAGTATGTGGTGTCATTGAGTGTTCATCTTCCTGGATACAAATTGGTGATCTGAAATATACCGTGATTTATGCAGCTCCAGTAAGGGTTACCTCTAACATACCACCTTTTGTCACCAGCTCCAAGAATAATTAAGAAATCTTTTCACTTCAGATCTCCTGTGATATTCTCCTACCATGGAGTTTGCTATGCTTATTATTCCCTTAACCATAATCTTCTGAAGTGGCTAATAAAGCAGAAGAAATTAATTCTTTAATTTAATTTATTATTAATAATTCTTTAATTATTCTTTAATGGATCATTATACAAAAAAACTAATGAAACAGTATTTGGGGTTGGAGAGCTGCCTTGAGATGACTTCTTAATTAGAAAAAGTGAACTAGAAACAACCCTCAGAGAGAGAGAGAGAAAAAAAGTTTTCTTCTCCAGTCTTATATATGTTTCTTGTTTATTTTAACAGATTTTGATAAACCCGACTTCAAGAGAAGCATAGTCTGCCTTGAAGACCTAAGCATCGGTACTGTGCTGACCGGAAAAGTTGAAAATGCGACACCGTTTGGAGTTTTTGTTGATATTGGTGTGGGAAAATCAGGTTTGATTCCAGTGCGAAACATAACAGAAGCAAAGCTTTCTAAAGTGAAGAAGAGAAAAAGTCTTGGGTTAGGTCCTGGAGAAAGAGTGGAAGTTAAAGTGCTTAATATTGATATTCCTCGATTAAGGATAACGTTGGATCTTATTCGTGTTTTATAAGTTTGGTTTTTTTTATGGTTGAGTCTTGCTTCATTTTAAATGTTAAGTGTTCTCAGGAAGGTTCTAAAGATTCAGGCATTTAATGAGAATGTTGCAAATGAATGAATTTTGAAATCTACAATCTCACTTTTTTTTTTAAAAGTAACAGTTCTTCCACATTTCTTGAATCCTTTCTCTTAATAACTGCTGGAACAGCTTATTGGCTTAGCTCCAAGCAACCTTCTTATTTTGTCTACAGAGTAAATGAAATTCCAGTGGACTGTCAGACAGATCTCTTATCTGTTCTGTCTGTTCAAGATTTGCTCTCTCAAGCAGTCTTTGGCCAGGACTGCCCCAGCAGACACATCTATTGCTTACACGCAAAAAGCAGTCATTCAGTTCGCCTGGTTTCTGGAGGAGGATCTAAAGAGGGTAACTAGTTGTAGAATAAAGTAATCTTTATAAGTTTAGTTGGTGATGACGTCATTTCAAAAGTAGACTGAAAAGAAAATCTGTTAATAGTATTGATGGTTCAGAAATATCCTGCTTTAATTTATTTGAGCTACATTATCAGAAGTTCTGTTTTCTAGTTTTATTGTTGCTTGATCAGTTATCATTCTTTAACACATTTGGATATACCTTGTGGTTTAAAAAGTTTTGCTCAAAGGTGTCAAAAACATTTATGTTGTTCTATACCTGTATATAATAAAAACATTTCTGGCCATCTTTTCCGGTGTACTGATTATAAAAGTAATTTAAGAATCTTAGTATGCTTTGTTTCTGGCATATGCTACATCAGTAACATTTCAATTCAAGGATGTACTTCTGAGGGTGGACTTGTCAGAATCTCCTTTCTTATGTTTTGATTTCTGTTTTGTTTTTCCATTGGCTGAATCTTTGGGGGATTTTTCAGCATGGTAAACAGAAAAACTTACAGGACCAGACGTCTCTGAAAAAAATGCATAGTAAAATCCCGTACATGCTGATGACGAAACTCTTCTGCAGTTGTTTGAAACATCTTTAGGTTGAATATCAGACCCTTCGATATGTAAAGATGATATGTGAAGCCATTCATTTAAACTGTTTTCTGTGATCTGTGTTGGTTTTATGGTAGGAGTAAATCTTAATAAGGGTTGAGTACTGGTCCCACTGCAAACGTTTGAACTGAAGGAAATGGACTTTTAAATGAGCTGGAATTATTACAAAATCTGTTCCATGGCAAGAAAGAGGTAAAATACTTCTTGCTAATCATATTTAGAGTAGTTTCTTATATTTTACTTGAAATTATGATCAGCAGGAGGGTCTGAAAAACTAATTGTGGTTCTGTCAGTACTGTAGATATAGAAGGAAGTTGTGGTTCCTGGTCCCTCTTCCCTGATTAATGAAATTCAGCCCTTGCAGAAAAGTTTTTTCGTTTGTTTGTTCGTTTGTTTGTTTTTTAAGTTGCTTATAATTTTTAATTGGTCAAGCTGTTACTGGAAGCTCTGTAGAATTTATTTCAAAGTTCTAATAATGATCAGTATTTAGTCCAGTAGTATCCAAAATACTGCCTGAAATGGTCCTAGAAAAGAAAAGCACAATCCCCACAATTTAAAAAAAAAAAAAAACGTATTTTAAATAACTTAGTACAATTGCTGTTATCCAGAGATTTATAACTTCTGCAATTTATCAGACAGAACATATTTTTAAAGTTGTTCATTAAAATTCTATTAGCTCTTAGTTCTTGCCATGTGAAAGTGTCCATCAGTGCAATCAGGCTTATATTGCTAGATAGCTGAAGTTCTTCTAGGCATCTGTCACTTGTATCTCTGAACCCATTTTAAGCTGGGGAAGTTTGCCCTCTGATCTGTAAACTGATAGTTCGCTGACTTTGCTATATCCCTTGTATTTATTAATGCTACAGAAAAAAAGTCTCTTACTGGTCACGGGCACACTTTTAAAGGAAAATAAAGCTGTTTCTTTTCCACTTCCCACACTTAGCCACATCAAATTATGTCTGTATTTTGGAAGGTGTAAGCCTTTTTTTCTTTCCCAAAGCACTATTCCCTGGTCATAGACATCTAATACCTACTTCTTTAACTCCATTGGTTAGATAAACTAATATTCTGAAGATTAAAGTTTGTTTCACATCTTCAAGTTAAAACACTACAAAGCAGCTTTGGATGGATGTATATATGGACATGCTATGGTTCCATGTGCTTGTATGTATTACCTTAGGCGCAATCTATTAAACTGCATTCATTACTGATGGCTAGAAAAGAAATACAATTATGCTTTACCCCAAACCTTACTCTCCTTGTGCACACAGCTCAACAGAGTTATTTAAGGCTGGTTTAAATGAGCCCTGGGGCCAGGGTTGGGAAGATATCAGAAAATCATTTTTAAATCTTTCCGGAATGTATACTGTGAGGGGGAAAAAAAAAAATGGTATTATGTAGATGGCTGAACTTGTATACGAATGTTTGCAAGTGCAGGAGGAGAGAGACAGATGAATGGAGTGAAGCATGAAGAATTTTATCAGCGTGAGTAAGGGATAGACACATTGCTCAGGGTCCATTAGTTATGCTGGTCACTTTAGATTGCCATGCAGATCTCAACTACAGCAGACTTGATGAAAACGTCACAGTTTTCTTTCCAAGGTTGTCTTACCTATGTTTGATTTTCCTGCTTCTGTGATAAGATGGTGGAGTATTTGGGTGACCAAGAAAGAATAATTTCTCTGGCAAGTTGCTCTATCTGGGAAGGCTAGATTTGATGGAAGATCGTTTTGAGACTTGTCAAAAATTTTGAAATATCAAAACAGGCCTGTGGAAAAAAGTGAGATATTAGAAGGCAAGCATAATAAACACAGGTATGTTTTGCATTTATTACATGTGTTATCTGCAAGTGCCTTGTGTGTTAAATTGATGCTGTTAATACTTATGTCGCTGAAAAGACAGCTATACGCAAATAAGTCAGTCACTGGCCTTGTGAATCCCATGCACTTTTCTAAGCTTTAATGCTGCACATCTATAGCCCATGTCCTGATGGTGTTATTGACTTAAGAACATAGTTCTGTTGGTCCATTTTGGACTCCCTTTGCTTAACATTCATTTTTTCCATCTCCACAATAATGTATTTTTATGCCTGCTTTGAATGAAGAACTGTTTTCTAACACTTGCCTTCACACCCTCTGCTCATGAAGGTGTTTTTTTTTTTCCCCCCTGTTACATCCCTCCATGTTTGTGAGGCATTTCTACATTATTTCTGCATTTATGTTGTAGCAGAATGTTCACCATTTCCTACTGGGAGTTCCCAGCACGTCTTCCACCCAGAGGGATTTTGGTTTTGTTTCGAAGAGCTAACCAGTTTGGCCAAGTTTGCAGAGACACGCGTTGCTGTGGTGGCAGCAGAGCTTCAAGAGAGAGCACACGTTACACTATGTGGTCTTCCTAGAAGTTTGTGTTTGTTAAATGCACTTGCGAGTGGGCAAAACCCCACGTTTTAATAGAAGAGCATGGTGTGAACAGGCAACGTCTACAGTGTCTAGCAGCTTTGATGGCGATATTTCTAACTACACATGTGCAAACAGCTGTTGACCCGGAGTCTATACATTAGGAATACATGGCATCATTTCATCTCCATCTCTATAACCTTCGAAAGCAAGAGAGTTAATGTAGCCTGCGTCTTTTGCAGCTTCTGGAATCATTTAGCAGATGGGAAAAAGGAGCTTCACTGCATTTTGTCTACCCAAAAAAACAGAGAAAAATCTATTTAATATGATGCCAAGGTCAGCAGAGCCTTCAGAGGCTACTGACATGTTCCCGTAATACTTCTGGCAAGTGGACTCTATTGTTTTAAAATAAACTGTGATATCATGATACCATCTTTGAAAACGCAGATGAAAAGCAACCAATGTGAGATTATATTTTCATCTGCAACTGATGCATTCGCTGACACGCTGCAGTACTTTTGCTATCTCCATCTATTGACTTATTGCTAAGCTTATATATGGTCTCTGCAGTATCCAAGGATTTAGCAGATGAACTAAATTTCCTTGGCCTTCACCATGTGTTCCCTTTTCTCCTCAAGCGTAACCTAGATGAATGTCTCTGGAATTTTATTTCTCCCTTCTCTTCCCTTGTTCTGTCTACTTTGAGTTACAGGGCAGATTTTTCTGCAGATAAGTCTTCTCCCAAAGCTTATTTCAATGGCTAAGATAGAGATTTTTTTCTGTCTCTGTTTTTTTGTTTGTTTTGTTCATTCCTAAAATTAAGGGTTTGTTAGTCTCTAATAGCTCAAGAACAGTGAGAACAGTAGCATCTTCTATATTATGTTTATACACCTTAGGTGATCGTAGAATTCTTTAAAAAAATGATCCATTTAAGACAGTTTTTGCTCACTTGCAGAAAACTTCTTAGACATAGAATTAAAAATATTTACCCAGAATTAAAAGTATTTACCCATGAGCTAGTTCTGATTATTCTTTGCAGGCAGAACTCAGAGGTTATTCTGCAGCATCACAGGGAGTAGTGGAAGACCTCATATGTATCTGAATTTTTGAATCACATTAAAATGGGAAACTTTTGACCATAAAGTTCTTAACTGCCTGCAGCTCTGCAAATGTTATCCCTTGATTTGTCAGCTAATTCAGTATGCTAACTACTTCCTAGAAAAATATTTTTTCTTAGTGCTTTTTCTTGCCATGACACAGCCTTCATAAAAGCTTAACGGGAATCTAACAAGGATGAATGTCTTCATATGACCTTCCCATTTTGTGTCAGGTCTTAATGTCTGGAAAGTTTAAAATCCTATTTTTTAAATCCATTTTTCTTCCTTGAATTCTTGTGGCTTTCAGGTTTTTGACAGAAAAGCAACAAGAAAGGCAACAAGTTTTTCCTATTAATTCCCCCACCCCCCTTTTCTTTTGTTTCTAGCCCAAGAAAAAAAATCTAGCTGAGGTTTCTGCCTTGTAAAATAATTAGTGATCTTGACTATGCAGTCCAGTCTTTGGAATAAAATTCTGTAGTGCCCACTGGTGATATCCTTAAGATTTAAAAAGCTGCTTAATTCTGAGCTTGCTTAAAGGCTGAAATGTGGTTTCTCAGGGGAAGGATTAAACAAAAGTTTCTAAGTCTTGCTAAAAATTTTACTCTTGCCTTAAGCTCTGGATTCCAAGGCACCTACACAGTGTTCCATCTTTCCTCAAGAGAATTCAACCCATTGGTCTTAGCTGACAGTCAGCTCTTTTAGTCCCTCCCTCACTTGATATTGTTGAATTTTAGAGTCTCCTTCCTTCAATGTGCAGAGCCCAAAAGACAGCCTCTAAAGATTTCCTGTGCTTTAGAAGTTACACAAAAGAGAAGAATTCTTCTGCCAAACAAGATGGCACTTGTATGCCTGGCTGTAGTAATGCAAATCAAGAGTTTAAAAAAAGTCATTTGTTTTGGTTTTATTCCTGCCTCAGGCAGTTTTAGACAGCATATATCAATTTTCCAGAAACTTGTCAACCTCAGGAATGATTTAGTATGCTGTTAAACATAATAAAATCAATAGGAAAATAAATAGAATTTCCATGAGGAGCAGACAGTTGGAGAAGCTTGTCCATATGGCATATAGACGTGCTGGAATTTGGGGCTTTGTGGGGTGCATGCTATAGAAAAGTTGCATACCAAGCAGAGGTAATGCATAATTCAGGAGAACAAATAATTTAACAGTTATTTGGCAGTTTGTCTTGAGCTTAGTGTCTGTATTTATTTAACAACAAATACACTTAGAAACTCCATGCCTGAAAGCTACAGGAAAAAAACGTGAAGAGCACTTGCTTATTTTCAGAGCTTTGCGTAGAGAGCCTCATCTGCTCTGATGATCTTGGTTGAGACTGGAAGGCTTTTCTGGTCTTCCTGGGGGGAATGTATCTAGTCAATTGGCTTCCATTAAGGACCTCCACTTCAGGGGGTTTCGTGCTATGGGAGGCCCAGACGGCGATGCCAGACCATTCCCTTGTGCTGATCTCTCTTCTTCAAAGCTGTGCCTGATGATAGTTAGGCAAATTCATGATTTCCCTCCTGCGCTTTAGAAGCCTTCTAGAGGTTTGACAGCACCTTGCTTTACAGATCCCAGCTTTCTTCATCCTCCTCACAGGCATATAGAAGCTATAAATGGTTAGCAGCATTTCATCTTGGAACATCCCTATGAATGCATATTCAGTAAAGGTTCGTGACTAAGTAATGTAACAAAGTTTCCTACAGCAGACCTAAATGACTAGTGAAGTTGGAGCCCTACTCTTGCCTGTTTCCAGTTAAGTCTCCAAGCGATTCCTCCCGTCAAAGTTGCAACACTATCCTTTCTATCTACAGGTACCTGCAGGGCGAGGTGGGAGAGCGCAGCTGCTTATTCAGAGGTGTCCCTCCAAGCTGAGCAGACACTTTAATCTACGTTGGAACCTTGACTGGTTGTGTCTGTTTTCACTTAGACATAAATAAGTCACCCTTGACAGGTCAACCTGTGCTCATAAAGCTTTTCCACAGCTGATGGCAATTTTTAGACAGCTTGAGTTGAGCAGCAGCTCAAGAATTTAAGTCTACCTCTTGCTCCATGGACTTTACTACAGACTCTGCAACTTGAAGATCACAGCTGCAGTTTTTAAAGTCTGGAAGGGGCCCGAGCTGGAGTATGCCCCTGAAATCCTGTATGTGCTGAAGGGCACATACAACATGACTTCCTGCTGGGTTTCTGTTTTCTAGCATCTGGGTATGTTCTGGGAATGTTCTAGTTCCATCAAGAACCTCAAGAGATTCCCCATTCACTGAAAGTGAGCAGAGACTACTGGTAGAGCCCAGAGCAGGATGATTCTTGTCCTTTTGAGAATTCAAAGTCTAATCAAAATTTCAGAGTAATACACTCAAATCTTCTCAGATTTTACCTGCTCTCCATCATTGATCAGGAGAAAAAAAAGCTTTGAGATGGGCCTGCTTATTCTGTATTTCACTAGTCGGAGCTCCTGCCACCCTCCAGCCCATCTGGAATTGGGAGAATTAAGGCATATTCATACAGTAGTCCAAGTAATAGCATTGGAGAACTTTCTGTTCTTGTTTCCTCTAAAAGGAGCAACAAAGAAGGCAGTAATAATTAAGAAGATTTCTCCCTGGCTGATCAACACTTAGTAGGCTGGGGAGGCAGGTGATTTTTTAAATCTCACTGAATTCAGTGCTTCACTTGTGGAGTTTATCAACAGTTAGCTAGGAGAGAACCGACCTCAATAGTTAAGACAAGTGTTACTTTCTCCTTAGATTACTGATTCGCTTATGTTGCCTTGTCTATATATTACTAAATGAAAGGTATCTTTAATATGTAATCAGCTGAGTTGGAGTTTGTTTCACATTCCCTTATCATCGGTCTTGTTTCTAGTAAGGACTATGCCTTTATTTGTGGCTAAGCAGTGATTTTTTTTCCATGTGACTCATGATGTGGTATGTGAAATAATGTCATAAGCAGAATCATTACGCTGGGGGGGATCATTTAAAAAAAGTGAATACAAGTGAAATCTTAGGAAAGTATTTTCACCTCAAAATTAAATATGTGGAATAGCTTGGCAGAGAGGGGAAACTGCCACATACCAGAGACCATAGTATATTGGCAATGTGAAAGCTTTTGTGTGTTATGGAGGGACAGGGGAAAATGGTAGGAAATAGTGAAATTTGGGGAAGAGCGTGTAACTGGTTGATTGTGGGTAGGTCGATCTTTACTCCCTGGCACTTGGGAGTGAGGGAATGTCCTACAGTGCCTGCGTGCCCATGGGCGAAGGAGGTTGTGGAGCAGTGCCCTGCTCCAGCCTACTGGGCAGGTTGTACATGGTGAATAGAGTTTTTGAAAGTGGACTCCTTCACAGCTCTTTCTGGTTCCTCAAAATCAGGGTGCTGCTTCTTTCGGTGTATGAGGATAGATGCAGAGCCAGTCCGAAGATGTAAATAGAAAATCCAGCTTATCTATGTACTGGTAGCTTTTCCCTAAGAGCATTTGTACTGGTGATTAACTGTTTTTGGTCTAAATACATTGTTGTTAGACTATAAAGCAGTTAAATCTCTGCTTGTCTAAAAGACCATCTCTCCTGGTATGTTTCAGGACTGAGATAGTTATTCAACTTTAAATTTAAGGATAGGTTCTCATGGACTGTCTAGTTTTGAATTGATCATTTGAATTGATTTTGAAAGTCCAAATACGTCAATCTTTAATATGTTCTAGAAGGCTTTGTTTTTTCTTGGACACACAAGAAAATGATAATCTAAACACTCTCTGTAGACAGAAAATATATTTAGCCCATTTTGTGTGGTGAGTGTGAGATGACCGTGGTTATGTTATGTTGGTGCGTTTATGGAAGGCATGAGCACCCTGCTAAAGCTTGTAAGATACACAGTACATTCAAAATGATATAACACGTGCCTGGAAGTAAGAAATCTTTGAGAGTCTCTGTCACAATCTATATTGCACATTTCAAAATATTAAGTTTCTCTCTTGAATTAAATGGCAAAGATGTGCTTCTTGGGGGACTGATATCATTTTGTGCGTATTTTGCAGAATTTGTGGGAGTAATTACAATCTGGCCTTGCTAGAGACAAAACAAAAATCCCTCCTGTAGAGTGGAACTTCAACTTATCTCCAAAACCCAAGATTTCCCACAGTTAAAAGCCTCTGTGGCAGTTCGGCTCCTTTTCCCGTTCTCAGAGGAATTGCTTCTTCAAATACATCTCTCTTCTCTGTTGAACAGAATATGATTGGTTTGTCATCATTTCTGTGTGCCGCTCTTTTTGATTGCTCTGCCATGACGTGTATTGTAGATAAAACTGCAGAGTTTTATTCTCAAATGTAAAGCGGAATTTCTTTGTGTTCAGTACATGTTCAATGCCATTTTAATCTGTCTTGTATAAGTTCACTGCAAGAAATGCTAGAACACTTTCCATATAATCAGGGTGACAGGTATGGTATTACCTGATTTAACTGGTTTATCAGAGCACAATCATGGAAAGACAAAACTTTGCACAGATTTCTGTCTTGGTTCAGGAAGAGCTTATTAGAGCTTCTTTATACTGTATTGAAAAAGATAAATGAATGGTGCTTAAATTGACAAATCAAGTACCTGAAAGTTAGGAAGTATCTAAAGAAAATAAAACCCTCCAAACTGAGACCCACCGTCAGTGACCTGGAGTTTTAAATGTATCCAAATAACAGGACGGTGGGAGAGAATTTTCAGATGGGATTTACATTAAGATGGTCTGTGTCACTACATGCAAAACTGCTTTTCAGTAGTATCAGCATCCTTGTCTGACCTAATGATGTAGATTGTAGGAGCAGTAGTTGTTAATGGTCTTAGTCAACATTTCAGACTGAAGTTTGGCTGATTGTATCCAATGAGGACAGTGGCCTGGGAGGTGGACTTTATTAACTTGGTATTGCACATAAGAAATTACAACATTCCATGGAATCATATGTCTTGATGGTTATAGAGAATACAATCATGGCTGAACACTGGATGTCTAATATACTGATCACAATATAAACATCACAGATGGCTCCTTTGTTCCATTATTTCATGCCTGTTTATAAGTTAGGTATCTTCAGATCCTCTGTTGTTTACATTTCTGGCTGATTGCTGGCAAAGAAGACATAAATATCTTTAGAAAGGGACTTGCCGTTAACAAAGGATCCAAAGGTTTAGCAAAAATATTTTGGTTGTTTTGAAAGCATGATGTCAATGGTAGGTCCAGTCAGCACCTATTCATTGTGTGGATCTCAACCAGCCAAGTGATACTAGTTCACTTTTCATTTGGCTGAGGATGCAGGTTCATAGTTTTCTTTGGTGCAGAAAACAGTTTTTTTTTTCTTGAAGTTAGAAGTCCTATGAGAATTACTTACCTATTTAAAGAGTTAAATAAAATTGTGTCTTAACAGCAACCGCTCCAAACTCTGTGGGTGAACATTCTAAATTTTTGTTTTATACTTGCAGGGGCTTTAGCACTGGTAAAAATCTGCTGTTGCACCCTTCTAATATGAGTGCAAGAATTAAAGGGCACGATGCACAAATGTACTGTCATGTACACCTGTGCAACGCTCTGCCGTATCCTACAGAAACATCTCAGTTGTTTTTTCACTCAAACTCATATAAATGGCACTTCATTGAAATAAATACTGCGGGAACTTATACCAAACAGAATAGGATATTATTTTTTTTAAGTAAAACATTGTCAATGGCGCAGAGATTGGCTGTTCACTGTGTCTGGTATATATATATTGCTTTGTCTAACAACTTGCCCCAGCAGGCTTACAATTGTGGGGTCTCTGCAGAGCCTCCCAGCTGCAAGACCTGATTGACGGAATCTGTAGGCAGATGCACTCGCCAGACTCCAATAAAGACGGGGCCTTGGGAAAATATAAGGCAATTATTGATGGGCAACAATCCACTAATCAGACAATTTCAAAATTAATCCCATAGTCCCTTACTGTATTAGCTTTCCTCCTTGTTTGTATTTATACGGCAAATTCATGACTTCAGTGAATACTCTTCCTTTCAGCCCAATTATGTCTCTCTGAGGGTATTAAATTAAAAACAGGCGAAATATTGAAAGTGGCTTGCAATTTTTTTCTTTAAAAGGTGGTATGGCACTTGCAGGCTGGAGTTCTTAATATGATGCTTGATAATAAAAGTAAAGAGGTTTTGTGGTTTTTTTTTTTAATCGCAAAAGCAAGGCAAGTATCTCGAATATACCTTGTTATGAAGTGGCCTATATATAATGAGAGAAAGGTGATTTGATTTTGTGGTTTAATTATATTTTCATAAAATTCTTCTAGAGTAACTGACAAGTCCACTGTGTCTCCAAATGACATAAATAGATTTTGTTGTGTGTGTTTTGATCTATCTTTCCCTTGTTTTATTTTGATCACTTTATAATGCAAAATCACATTGCATTTGATTGTAACCTGCCATTTAAATGCAGGTAGATCCCTACAGAACATTTCTTGCACATGAAAATGATATATACACCCATCTTTGCTGTGTGACCACTTAAAGATGAGAAACCGTGCTAGCAAATCTGTGTTCACATATGCTATATAAAATACTTTTTTATATTAATTTCTTAGAATGACTGCAGAGTCATTCCTGCAGACCTGAAACTGATCATGGAACTTCTCTTTTATTATCAAAAAAGGGGACAACCAAAAAGAGATAATATTTTAACGGAATTATCTTACTAAACATTTTCTTACTGCAGACTGTTTTTGGCTAGGGTTGTAAGAATACTGTTCATTCTTAGTATTTCTGACATGGTAAGAATATGCAGTATTATTTTTGTTTATTTTTCATCAGAATATACTGGGTAATGAAAAAAAATGAAGCAATCTACTTGGAAGTCAATATGTAAATTTGGATTTGAGAGCAGACGCTGCAATGCTAACAATTATCAAAAATCTAGGAAAATATATGCTAATTGAGAAAGGTATGAGTAGTGACTAGATTTGAGACATACAGGCTCAAAAATTTCATAGTCATAGAAAATCATTTCATAATTTTCACTTTCATTCACTTTCTTCATACCTCAGATCGCCATCTGCAAACTGGAGATAATACCATTTTGTAGGAATGCTTGTGAAAAAAGTGATGTGAAAGAATGCAGGGCGCTCAGGAATTCAGGGCCATTTAAATATGACACTGATTTTGTACACTGATTACGTTTAAAATCTGCATTATCTGTATAAGCAAATATATACAAACACCAACTTGAATATAAAGCATTAAATTACATCTTTGCTGTGGAGGCACCTAGAAGCCATCTGGAGTGGATATGTGTTTCATAGGGACTTTTTATGCTCTTTTACGCTTCAAACAATTTGACTGTGAGGTTTTCACAGATAAGTAAGATATACTGCACTCATATACTCATCTGAAGCTCTCTTAAATGCCCATAACAGGAAGATAATACAGGGAAATATGAAGATATTTGTCTACGTTTAGTGAAACATTATAATTTGCAATGTCTGAAGTGTTTGGAAGGCATATAGATAACTGAAGAGTGTCAGGATAAGGGAAAATTACTGGATGAATAGACTTATGATAATTATTGCATGGTCAGTAAAAAATCACCCATCATCATCTCAGGTTTTTAAGTTTTGTTTAAGGTATTCAATTAGGATAATTTTCCAGGAAAAAATATAAAACATTTATAATTGATGGTAGAGTTGGCTGATTTTTTTTTTTTTTTTTTTTTTGTAAATAGGTGTGTGTGGAGCTAGAGAAAATCTACCCATGTAAACATGTGACCCCTTTTTCTACTTTGAACAAAACAAAATTTGGATGAACTTGCAATTAGTTGCAAAGTTGCTGCGGTTTATTTGTACTAGACTATCCAGCAAGGTGGCTGCAATGATGCAAAAATGCCTTTCCTGCTGCAGGCAAAACCCACGATGGAGCTTCTGGTAGTCTTTGTTTTATTTTATTTTTATTTGATTTATTGCAGGAGCTGTTAACACCGCAGAGTTCTTTAAATAAAACAAAACAGGAAAAAGCTGTAAGTATCAGCAACAACACAAAATGGGAGCCTTTCATCTTCATGATGAGCTAATTAAGCTTTTGATTACCAGAGGATTAACACCTCCGTGTGTAACAAAAGATGCATTCTGTGAGTAGGAGGCTCTGGAAGGTAGCAAAGAGCCCTGCAATTTGGCATATTTCAGTCTAGCTCAGGAGGACTGAACATCACAAGTGGGAGGCTAGCAAAGAGAATGTGCTCCACGTTTCCTCCCACCCTCCCTCCTTCTATCGAGACGTTTGGAGGATATGCACCTAGACCAAACAGTCTGGAAGGCATCTTTTAAAATCTATTAACTGATCAAATGGATTGCACGTGAAATGATAAAAGTGCTGCAAAATTACAGTGCTTGTTAAGAAAGTCGTGCTTGACGAAGGCAGGCCGCCACTCAGTGACACTGACAGAGCTTCGCTGAGAGTCGATTTGCCCTTCACGAACGGGCCTGAGCTGGGAGGCTGCAGAACCTGCCATCCTTTCACATAACTGGGTAACACTTTCATAAAAGAAGGCAGCTCCTCAGTATGCATCTGCCTAGAGGCATTCTTTTACATAAGGGCACAGTTCAATTTCCCTGCTCACATTTTTGTCCAGAAAACCAATCCTGTGCTTTTTGTGGGCACCTTTGCTTTCTTTTTATGTGTGCAGGTGGATCCCCATCACTGCTTTTGCATACGCCACCAGCTGGCCACAGCTCTCAGTTACAGCTGACCGAGGTTAAGTTGGAGCTGCTGACCAAAAAGCAAAAGTTGGTAATGCCAAAGCCTGACGCTGTTTATTGCTCTTTAGTGTTTGCCAGTTCTTAAGCAGCAGCTATTAGGTTTGTATGGCACAGTAAACAAAAATAGAAAGTGTACTTGTATGGGTAATGTAAAGATTAAAGCCCTTGTGCTCTCAGCTGCACGCTGAATAGCTCACGTTTTTTATATGCTTTTAAATAGGCGAGCTGCGTAACATGACCCTCTGGTTGAGAGGATGCAGAATCGCTATACTCCCATCTGGATTATTACATTCAATTTAGGCCACATGAACTGCTGTGCTGAAGGTGTACATCTAAGAAAATGGTTGTGAATTGAGCGTGACTCGCATAAAAGAGCAAGTTGCACCTATTCTTTCTTGAAAAGCATCTGCTTTTAGTTAAAATCACAGTTGGCCAGCCAGCCAGTCATGGGGCCCCTATCTTCTTTTCCCTATCACCCCACATTCACATGCTTAATATACTAGTAATTTTATTATGGAGCTGTGGTCAAGACTGTGTGGCTAAGGTTGCAACCAGGTTCTTTTATAAGCTCTGTTTTTTGTCTGTCCCACTAGAACTTTCACTAGGAAAATTGACTTGAAAATTGGCAACATTCGCTCTGCACTTCATATCCATATATTTACATTCTGGGGCATGTTTAATTGTCATGCTCCCTGGTTTACTGCTCTTTCAGCTTTAATGTTAATTATCAGACTCCCCTTAAAGCTAAGGCTTTCTTGGTGTCTTTTAATTGTAATAAAGCCTTAGGCAGTTGGGTTACACAACTCAGAAGAGGGCCATTTTTTCTTGGTCATATCCCTCAGTTGCCTTGGTGGGGTTATTGGTAGACTGGAAGCTCTTGGACTTTTTGCTGAATTTCTTTGAGCATGTTCAGGGTCGCAGTCTCCAAATCAAACTCTTCTCTATTGTCTGCAGTAAAAATAAATGGTAATAAACTTTCAGACATTTCATGGGACACAGCTGGGTTCCCATTGATGCTGATGGCATTCTGATGGCAGAATTTCCACCGCAATGGGGTGCAGCTGTGAATCTCCCTTTGCAAATGACCACATATACTAAGTCATCCTTCAGTCTCAAGTAAACCAGTAATGTTTTGAAAATGTTTCTTTATCACTGTAAGAATTGAAATCTCCTTTTTTTGACAAGATACTGCAAATCTGCACTTTGGAGTATATCATGTATGTGTGTGTATGTATGTGCTGAATTTGAAGGAGTGTTTTCTTATTTTCTTTATTTTTAAATTGCTTTCCTGCACTTTCCAAATATAAAATCCAACCTTGCTCACAAGAGTTAAATGGTGGTAGATCTGCAAGCAGCAAGGTGACTTTGACACCTTAGTCTGTATTGAAATTGAATTCATATTAAAGGCAAGGTGGCAAAGTTTCAATTTAAAATGCAGTAGCTGTTGTTATACCACAGGAAGAAGATATTTTCCTGTTCAATTTAATCCAATTTCATGCAATTTTTGAATAATTATTCCTGATTGGGTATAGAAACCTGTCAAAAGTCTGTATTCAAAAGCTAATTTAACAGCATCCAGGCCTCTATATAATTGACTTCTTCAGTTTAGCATCCTCTGTGCATAATTCATTATTTAAAATGAAACACAATCTTTTAAGTCATTTATATGTTTTCAAAGTTTTTTCTGACTTCTCTATCTACACAGGTTCTGCAGTCAGAAGGTTTTTAATTCGTTCAAGAACTCAAAATGTCTGAAAGAAGCAAAACAAATGTTTTGATCTTTTCAAAAGATACTTGATGGTCAAAAGTTGCCAAGTAAAGGAAAATAGAAGAAAGTGTGCCCCTGGAAGAGAGAGATCTCCTTAAAAGTGGAGCTAAAAGGATGAATCCAAAAGAAGGGAAAACATGGAGGAGGCATGGGGGTGGAATGAGACAACTGTTTTTTCAGACAAAGGCAAAATGGATAGATATTAATACTCTCTAAAATGTTAATTGCTGTATAATGCCTTACTTTATAGAGTGATGTTTCTAAAATACATATATCTCTCTTTCCTCTGTATTGCTTAGTATAATAATCTATTTTGCTCTAATTTCTTGGAGATACAAATCATTCATTTCCATTAATGTAAAATGCAATATACTTGCCTCTAAAAGAGGCGTACTTGGGTAAATCCTCGTTCCCTAGTCCACTTGTACAGCGGAAAGAATATCGCAGCTTTGGTCAGAGTGATGTACGGTATGATCAGCTCTGTGTGATGAGCCTGTGCAAAGCTGATCATCTCGAAAGTCCAGCACAGAGTCTGTCAGTGGGACTAAATCCTAAAGAAACATATGCCTTATAGGGACAGGGCCATATGTGTGTTCTGAGGGACTTTACTGCAGAACAAGGCCACAATATCTACTGCTCCTGTCTTTAAACAACTCCTGGTATTGTTAGTGCTGCAGTCACACGGTACCCATTGGCCAGAGAAACTTAGTAAGCGCTTGAGCTGCAGGTGTAGTTGGGTCATTCCACGAATCTCTCTTGTATAAGAATGTTTTGGGAGGAGTATATGGGAATTTACCCTTTCTCCTTAGATGAATCAAATTGTCCAAAGTTAAATATCGAAATACTCTGGAGTTTGGAGTTACTTCAGGATTTCAAGCTTGGAGTAGTTGACTCCTTTGATCTGAGTGGTAATATAAAGTAATATCCTCTTACTATTAACTGCATATCGGCCTGTTGATTGATCTGGTACATTCCCTGTCAATTTGTGTTAGTCTTTGTTTTCCTGAATGTGGGAAGTCTCAACATACTCTTTTGATAGCCAAGCCATCTAAGAACCGAGAACCTGGGATATCCTCATGGAATGTCTTCTACAGAGAACTGTCACAAGTCTATATGCTGCAGAGACAGTCTGAGATAGGCAGATCTCTCTCATTGTTTTTAAGAACAATGCACAGTGAAATCTGCCTCATTGGTTTATTTATACGTATTGCAATTGTAAACTTAGTGGTGCTTATACTGTATTAAAATTCATGTAGCTTAGCATGATGTTATTTACTAAATTCATGCAATATATATCAGTTTAAAAAATCACTCACATTATATATAATGTTAATAAAGTGAAATCCCTCAGCAGTCAAAGGAATTAGTCCATATATGAGTGAAATACCAAGGCAGGTCTTGTTATTTTTATGAAACTGTGAATAATATAAGTATCCAATTGATAAAATTTTATTAAAGCTGACAGCCCTTAAGTGATCTAAGTGGTAAATATTGAAATGAAGTTTCAACAACACTGCAGTACCAAGGGAGGCCTAAGGCAGTAATAAGGATTAAACAATGATTTAATGTTGTTCCTTGGGGGTAGGGATTGTTGTTTTAATGGAGAGCAAAAGCTCACTTCCTTCTAAATAATTAAACTGTGATTTGAGAAATTGATCTAAGGTAGTTGTAGTGGTTTGTTAAGTCCGAAAGAGATAAATGAAGGCAAAGTATCCTGGGGCAAGGGGAAGTCAGGGGAGAGTAGTGAAGAGAGAGTTTTGCAGGATAGATTCATGACGTGTCCCTCGGGAAGGGGGAAGCTGGCAATGAGCATATTTTATCTTTTATTTGTAATGTAAACAGACTTGTGCTGCCTGAGGCTGGGTAATAGCTAATGAGCAGGGGGTTTCCATGGGGTGCAGATTATATTAGCACATCTTATAAGAAACAGAGCTAAATTAAAAATGTGGTGTCTTCTAGATAATCTGATAATCAGTGATGCTACAGGGAGCACCTCTCTCTAAGCAGAGTGAGTGTATTAGCATACGCGTGTAAAATTTGCAGACAATTTGTTCAGCAACTTTTGTGAGCTGTATGGCTTTCCCATATTTGTAGCAAAGAGTGGATTTCACATAATAGGGCTGAGTTTTGGGGGCTGTTTGAAGAATGCAGGAATGAAGGAATTCTGTAACGTGTTTCAAATCTGTCATTTGTGTATAAGCAATGGGAGACTTGGCCAAAGTACTTCTCATCATGTATGCCTCTTGGGTGACTGTTAAAAATGAGATGACAGCTACGATGATGCTGGAGATGGGATATAAGTGAAAAAAAAAAAGAGAAAGAAAAAAAATCGTTCTAATTAGATAACTACTGAACATAATTTCCTTGAGGTTAACCTGATACACGTTCCAATATAATTTTAGACTATTGACACAGAAGTTGCAAAACTGTGGTGGATGGTTTTCAACTGGTCGCTCCACCCTGTCTGTATGCACGTAACACAGTTTAGAAACATGGTCAAATAGAGTTAATATTCTGGAAAGCATTGAAATTTCTTCTACTCGCCGAAACAAACAAGCAAAAATGTCTCTGAGCTCAGCGCCTGCCTTCGGATACAAATGGGCAGGCTATGTGCTTGTGTGTTCAGAATAATGTTGTGTTTGAGCTGAGCTGAAATATCAAAAGCTCCTGGGAATACACACTACTGTCCAGCACCGGTCTGGTGACCACCACTGCCAATACTCCCATGCTTCCCCACACTTGAGGCAAAGCGCAGGAGGAGGCTATTTGAGGCAAGTTGGCCACAAAGCATGGACTGCATAGGTCTTCTCGGACTACAGCTTTAGAATATCTGTTGTTTCTAGCAATCAAAGAGAGTGACCAAGATGTGTGGATGTGGAGACCTCTGGGGCTGAATTAGCAAAGTCCACTGAAATAGGGACAATTAACAGGGACTACTGAGACTGGTAGTTATAAAGATAAGGTTCCACTGACAGAAGCATGTTCTTGACCTACCTGCTCCTTTCTGTGAAATGAAAAGAATAAATGGAAGAGAAATTGCAAGAACGACTAAGTGTGTAGGAAGTGATTTGCTGGTTTGAATTTTCCAAGCAAACTGTTTTTTCTCTCATTTTGGATACACTGTGCTGTAGTTGAAGAAAAACCTTAAGACCACCTGGTGTGCAGTCAACCTTATTATTCCCTACTCCTCAGGCTACTTAAGAGAGAAAGCACTGTATAAAGCTTAAGCAATCGCTGGTTTTACTTATTAGTGGTTCTCCTCTATGTGCTAAATAGTTCGCAAAATCCAGTCTAGTCCATATACTTTCTTAGACTGCGTTCCTTGATGCTGACTGTTTTCCAACAGTCTGATGACTGAAATCCATCATATGTTGTTTGCATTCTTATCTTCTATCAGAAAGAACAGAGTGTATAGGGTATTTTGTTCTGGTAGGTTCATTTGGTTTGCGTTAGTTTTGCATGTGTGTATCTTGCTTTTCATCACAGAACGCAAGGCAGAAGAAACATCTGCACTTGCAGCCAGAAGATGGTAAAATTAAGTCTTAGGAAATATGATTATGCTTCTAGTGGGAGTTCATCCCAAGAGCTTGGCACCTCTCTAGGAAGACTTAGATCTCTTGAACAGGCAAACTCTGCTTTATGCAGAGCTCCACTGTATGACAGGTATCATGCTATTATGAGGATTTTTATGAAGCGTTTTGGAAAGATGAACTAGGAATTCTGAGCTTGGTTCAAGTTCTATGGAAAGACAGAATAGGAATCTGAGAATAGGCTGTTGTGCTTTGGTAATTCATTTTAGTGAGGGGATGTATCACAGAATAATTGAGGTTGGAAGGCATCTCTTAAGATCTTACGGGCCAACTAGATCAGGTTGCTCAGGGCCACGTATTTTAATGCATGCCATCAGCTGGAATTTCAAAAGGTCTATGCTTCCTCTGTAGCTATGTCCCATGGCTCTAGCCTGAGCTGGAAGAAAGTGCAGTGTCGGTAATGAACAGTTAGCAGCAGCCAGGACAGAGTCTCCCAGCCAAAAGGGTGATGATAGAGACATTACTTGTGACTGCAATTAAATTCAGCTTAATTGCTGAGTTCAGCTTAATCTATGCAAGCTACCTGAGTATTTCTAAAGTATGGAGCTAAGCAAAGGAAAATGTACAAGTGTGATGTATTCCTAAAAGTAATTCCCTCTGCCTCCAGGATGTCCTCTGCCACCTGGTGTTCACCTGTGAACTGATCCTAGCTCCTGAGATCTGTCAATGGTAATGAATAGTGATATTGTATGAATAATAAGTATAGCTCTGTTGTTAATCTTCATTTTGCTGGCATGCGAGTTTATGGTGTCAGTTCATCTGTTATGGAACAGAATCAGTGGAAAAATTGATCAAAATGAATGAGGGAAATAGTTTATAATTGAAAAATTATTTTCTAAACTGTTCAAAAGCCAAGATCTGTGGCTATTTCACTGCAAACTTGTGCTGTGCTCTGGATTGGTTTGGAAGTTCGCCCAAGATCCAAATTATTTACTCAGTGGAGACCAACATTGCATTTGACTTTCTATAAAGACACAATTCAAATTCTTTCTACTACATATAGATGTCAGCATGATATTTCATGAAAGGGATAGTTATTGATTGAAAATAATGTTGTTTTGGATGATCACCTGGTGTACATCCCTTCCTTGCTAATACTGACATAAATAATGGCCAACGAGTACCTGGCCACTAGACAGTTCAGTTACTACCTTTGCCATGTGCTTCCTCAATAACTTGTGCAAGTCAGTCTTCCTCATTTCCTGTGTCTACAACTGTAGTAAGAGCACTTCCTTGCTTACTTCTTTTCTAATCTGGCTACTTTACTTCTTAGATAATCAGCTCTTCTAGGAAGCAAGTACCTTGTTCTCTGCATGTGAAACATGGTTGAAATAAGAGCTTAAGAAATGAAGAGCTTTGTCACTGGTGGCTTAAAATGCATTTTTGCCATGGTCAGGTTTCTTACAGCAGCTTTTTCATGGCAAACTGTTGTATTTTGACTTAAATATAGCAAAATCTTCAACATGATGAAATAGCAAAAAATGTCACAGTTCATCATGCTACAAAGTATAAACAATCATCAAACAGGTGAAAAATACATTAAAGAAGAATAAAACTTCAAATAGATTTTAAGTAGTTCACTTTTATGTTTTAATAGCTCTTTAGGAGCCTGTAAATAGAAAGTCAATTGGATTTCAGACTTGTTTCCATAGTTATATTACACACAGGGAGTATTCAATAAAAGAAATCTTTTATTTAGTTCCTGACAGGTAATTAAAATGTGCCTCTGCATTTGCTTGTCTTTTACAATAGGAACTAATACGAAACTTTTCTAAAGGTTACAAATATTCAAAAATATATTGCAATTAAATTTTATCTTCTGGGCTGCAAACCTATTTCTAACTGAAGTCTTCAGTTAGTGGAAAATTTGAATCATATTTGACGTTGTAAACCTGCAACAACTTTTTTCCTACAATGATTTTCTCTCAGCTTCAAAAAGGTTGAGTCCTATTTACAATTTTTTCAAGGTAATAAACCGGGGAAAGCCAAATATGTAGAAAAACAGCAACTGAGAACAGTCACATTTAAAGAAAAACTAAAAAACAGCTATTATGTCAGCATTCTTGAAAATATGAAAATATTTTTTGGGAAAATTATGTTCTTGAGGGTCAAAGAAATATGAAATCACTCCTATTGTTACTCCACAAGTTTTTTATTTGTTGTTTCAAATCAGCCTGATACTAAGCAGTGTTCAAAGGGACCATTCAATACTACAGTCTCATTACTATATATATCTTTAGCAGCTTTAGAAGATTGGGTCTGAATATCAAAGAAAAGCTAGAACGACATTTCTCTTTATTGCTGACATGCTACCTGAATCAGTCTGGCTAAATTAGAAACTTTCATTCTTTGTATTTTTATAGGATTGTATGCGATGGCACCATGAGGTAGAATTTCACAGCTGGGGATCATATAAAGATTAAGGTGCCTTTTACCAGCATTACAATTTTTCTGGTATATCATTGTAGTCTTTTACACTTAAATGTTTTAATACCTCATACAAGTCCCTACGAGGATTAAAAATACCTATCAAAATCAGCTGTCTGAAGCACTCATATAGCCAAGGAAAGGATTATACAGACTACATACTGTTTAGGCTAGAAAACAGCTCACTTTCTCCATGTATCTGGAAGGAAAAGCATGGAGAGATTTTTAGGAAGGCCTTAGCAATTATACTAATTAAGAATAGGTAGGTGATTATTAAATTTGCCTGCAGATTTTCTTTTGTTATTTTTCCCTTGCACTGAATTCCCTTCACCTGCCTTGTCATTTTGGTAATGATGGCCTATTGATAACTCCCAGCCTCATCCTTTGTGCACTATCCCAGACATTGGCTGGCGTTCCCAGAATCCAGGAACATATGAGGTTGGGAGGGACCTTTGGAGATCATCTAGTCCAACTCTGTTCTTACTGAGTTTATTTAAAATCATTCTAATTTATTCTAATTTACTTAGTTTTAATTATATCCCATGATTTTGGACCAGCTCAGTAATATTGGATGATTGATGGGCACTGAGGAAAAAAAGGCTTGCGGATACCAAAGTTGTAAGGGGTGCTTCTGATTAAGTGTAGAGCTATGGAGCTTCCCAAGCCTAGATTGGAAGGCTGTATGAGGGGCCTGTTGTCTTCCAGGTGGCTGTGACTAACGGGAGATGGTAGGGTCCAAAGGGAGGGTTATCAAATTGACAAAGTGTGCCAGGTTGGGCTGTTGGCTGTCTCAGTTCTGTTGAGTATTGTGACGAGTAATGGCTATTGCTTGGCATAAAAAAGCATCTCTGCCCCTTGCTGAGGCTTGGCATGCAGCAGGAGGCTTATGTTTAATGGGTATCGTAGCCGTAGTACAAACTTGTACAATTTCTGGTATAACTTCCCCACCCTCGCTTCTTCTTTTATGCTGCGTTTAGAAGAACAGTTACCATCTTTATTATCCTTTAAAAATGAGCTCGGAGAAATTGTTACAGATCTGGTGTAATCTCAACAGAATGATAAGATTTGCAGTATCGCTGATGGGCCCAGGCCAATAAAATTCTAGAAAACAGCTTAAGCTGCAGGAATTTACAGCGATTTATGAGTTCTTGGCACAATCAGGAGTAACTGTTTCCATGAATGGCCATTTTATCAAGAAGAAAAATTGTAGTTGTGTAACACAAGATGTTTGCTACAGTGGAAAAAGTTCTCGTTTCTGGATTACTTTTGGCTCTATCTATTGTCAGAGCTAATCACACCGAGCAGTTCATCTGTTCATTACTGTAATATTGTATTTACAGTACACATAAATACAGCTCTTTTCATACTTAACCTAATATCCACTTTAAACACGTCTTTTATCTATTCCTCTTACATTTCTAACACACTTATTGCATTTGCAGATACTGAACAAATTTATGTGTTTTATAAACCTAACAGAATGCCTTGTGTACTGATTGATGGAAAATCAGTTGTTCAGTTGCCAGGCAATGATTGATTTTCCAACACAGCTGCTCCAGCTGTGCTACAGATGCTATTTTTTCTCAAGTATCATAGCTGGTGTTGTAAGCTATTGAATACGATCCTTAATTGTAAAGATCGCTGAGAAATCAGTCATTTCAGCAGATAATGACCATTTGGTCACCATCTTCAGCTACCCATTGTGCTTTTACCTAGTAAGCTTGCAATTAGCAGTGCCACTTGTAGGCTACTTTGGTATATTTTGCAAGAAGCTGATTTGAAATCTATGACATAAGTAAATGCTTGTCACAGAAAATTACAGCTCATTACAAAATGCTGTAACCAATTGCATCTGCTGATGACAGCAAACCTTTTTCCTGGAATGCATTTCATATTCTAGTATTTTATTTTAAACCTTACTCAGCTGTGTATGCCTGACAAATAATAGAGGAAATTTATAACTCAACAGAAAATTTGCAGCCCTTTCCTTGATCTGGGGAAGCAGACTTTGGTTGCTTGATGTTCTGTAGGATGACCTTCATAATTTAGTTGCAGGTTGTGTTTTGGCTCTGATATCCATTTTCACAGCGGCATAAAATATTAAAGTCTAGCAATATCAATAATTCATACTCCTATGACACTGGGGATATCAGTGAGAGAATCATTTGGATTTGCTAAAATTAAAAGTGCAACTCTGCTTAAGGTACAAATGCAAGTTTATGGCTTTTAATGCTTTTTATGAGAAAGGAAATTAAACTTAGTCTCATGTTTCATAGAAAGAGGAGCTGTAGCTGGTAGGGGTCCTATCATTTGAACATTAGCCTCCTATTCACAGCAGGCTTATGTGTCCACTTGCTAAAATAGACAGACTTGTTGGCAGACTGTGTCCTTTTTCCTCTGTTCCCCAAATAAGAAGTTCTCACAGCTTTCTCCCTGCTACGGAATTTGTTTTTTTTAAAGAAGCTAGTAGAAGCATTGAAGGCTAGTTGAAGGACAGAGAGAACTGAAGAAAGGGGCACATATGGGAATCAAGTAACTGGCTTCTAAACCTGCTTTTGCCACTGTCCTACCGACAGAAGATGGGCAAATCATTCTTGGTGTCCTGCCAGCTGTGTCTGTCTCCTTCACTTCATTAGATTCTCCTCAGGAAGGAGAATTGTTTTTCAGTGTCTAGTCCCATGGGCCTCTGATTTCAGTAGGCTGAAGCACAGAAGTAATATGAGTAGGAAATTAAAATGCAATTCATTTCCACTCCAACTTCTAAAACATGATACTTTTCTTAATGTTTGCTCTTTTAAAATTATCTTGATGTCTTCTTTGTCTGGTCATGTCTTCCACTAAATACATTTCTAGATGGTGTAAACTGCTAGATAACTTATTAGTCTGTTAGACTTCCATGCAGTAATTTTCTTGGAATAGTCATTTGTACTTGCTATGTGTGTTAAGGCAATATCCTAATGCACATCCAATTCTTCAGAATTGATATGCTTCCAAAATTGTAATAAAAAGTCCGTTCTCTTTTCAGCTGTAAATGATACCTTTAAAGCCATCCACTAGAGAGATTTTAGAATAAGGTTCTGCTATTCGCCCTGTAAGTTTTTTTCCAGTACCTTCTTCAAGAGAATGAGAGATACAAGAGTCACTTATGTTTTTTTCTCTTTGGTAAACCACTCAAATTTTCCACACAGAATTCTCCAGCAACTGTAGGATGCAATTATAGGAGATGTCCCCAGCAAATCTGCAGTAAGGTTTCTAGTCTTTACTTAATTGGGAATGAATATCCGTTTAAAATAGATACCCTTTCCTCCTTCCTCCTTTATGTAGTTGTTACTGAGTGTCTCTGTTATTTAGTTTAAGATTTGTGCATCAGGTAGGCAGCATATGGCTGTACTCACTACATATAAAAATACAGGAGTGATGATGTCTAATTGTGATTATGTGAAGATTATCTATCTAAACATGGAATCAACCACCACAACCACAACCCCTAAACCCAAAATGGGTCTGGCATTATCTTCACACAAGCCCATGCTGGATGATATCAGCCATAAGACCAGTGAATTCACCTTTTAAATTCTGACTTATTTCAGAAATGTGGGGCAAAATGTTGGGATCAGTGTGTGTGAAATAAGCTGTGGCAACAGCGGAGCAAATGAAACAACCTGCTGCTTCTACCCAGCAGAGAGCCTGCAAGGAAGTGACATAACACTTGCATTCAGTGTTGGCCTTGCAAGAAAATCAGATAAAAAGAGATGCTTTTCATTGCCACATGTGGAAACACCAGGTTAGTTGAATTGCAAAATATCTCATGGGAACATGGGAAGATCTGCAAACTGCAGATGACCACATATGACAGGGATACTTTGACCTGTTCAGCTAAACCTTTGGATTAGGAAAAGAAGGTTACTGCAAGAAAACAACTTATTCATCCTGAGGTCTTCATTCAGTTTTGCCTCTCATGTAACTTTCCCATGAACTTCCCTGCCACTTTGCTGTGAGCAAGGATTTTAGGAATAGACTCTTGAGTCATATTTGTTTACTTCCTTGTAGAAGTACTGCTCTTGCTTTTCACGTGAAGATTGCAAATGGCTGGATTTTTTTTTTTTTTTGGCAATAGGAGAAGTAGTAATCACTGCAATCAACCGCAATCAGTTGCTCTGCAGAAGTGCATAACGCAGGACCTACATCTTCACTTTATCTCCTGCATCAAATCTGATAGGTTATTATGCCTACCTCTGGTGAGTTTAAAAGCCCTCCACTGCCATTTATCTCTTGCCCATGGAAGTAATTATAAACTGTGACTGAGTTAACCCTCAACCTCTGCATGTGCTCTACACCGTTGAGTTGAGATCTGCAAGGCTTTAGTTCTAGGGTAACTCTTTTGAGCTAGCACTCATTCTTCACCATCTTTTTGCATATTATATATTAAGATATAGTTGGAATGTCTTTTCTGAGCTATTTGTTGTTCTTCATCACCTTTTTAAGTAATGAGAATGCTGTAATGGTCAACATATTCCAGAAACACCTTTGTCTTGCTGGAAGAACAGTGGGAAAGAAGCTCTCTCTACTGACTACTCTTATAGAAGAAGTCATGGAAGTCATATATAGAAGTCATATATAGAAGATTTAATTCTTTACCCTAAGTTACATGATTGTGCATACAATATTATTAAAAATCATATGATTTTTACCTTCTTTATTACTTCAGATCACAGACCTATCATTATCCTCATTCATCATTGCAGTGACTTTATATTGAACTTTAGAAGTGATTTTCACAGTGATTCTAGAAGTAAATATCATAAAAGTTATGAAAGGAGTTGAGGTTTAATTGTTTGTATATTTTTTCCTTTTTTCAAAAAGATTTCACTCTTTTTTTTTAATTAAACTACACAATCCCAAACATGCAGAAGGATTTTCCTTTTTTCCTTTGCCCTTTCTATCCAACCCCAAGTAAGAAGAGGATTCAAGCTCCTTCTAACTCGCACCCCTCCTCCTGCCTGTTGGGATTTGTAATATTGAAGATATGTAGTGACTGCTGAGGAAATTGCCCTAAGTGATATTGGAGTAATTCCCCTCCGTTTTAGTAATAAAGGCTGCATATGTTTTATGAGAATAGCACCCCTGCAGTACAGAGAGCTACTGTGATCCATCACTTTAAATCAAGAAATCATTTGACACGTTTATTTCCTGAACAGGAAGTGTTCTGTCAGATCAGTTGGAAACCCTGAAATCGGTACATGTTAAGATGAAAGTAGAAATAGCAGACATTGTTATTTTACTGGGCCAGTTCCATTTTCATTGGGAGGCCACTCTACCAATGAGTTGCTGAAGAAGTGTCTCCTTTTCAGAATAAATATATCTGAAGAAATCTGTTAAAATTGAATAGGGACTGGCGTTATTCATTTATAGAGAACTGTATATTTGATAATACATATTATAAGTTCTGATTCAAAATAGCAATATAGTTGAAATATATCATACATTATCTAAGTGTTTCTAACAGAAAAAAAGAGGGAGAAAATTCTCCATGTTATTTTAATCAGTTGTAAAGGGTATTTTATAAGTTTAACACAAATCATTGTTGAGTCATAAACATATACATAATAAAACTAAGATTAGACACTTTAAAAACACTCTTAAGCAGAGAGCTGGTAAGAAGAGGCACTTGTATGTTTTTTGAAAGTGTCATTCTCCCAGTAAACATTGTGTCTAGATGGTAAAGGGCTCCCAGCCACAGTGCTAATTGTACACTAACAAAATACGCTTGGTTTGGTCAACTTTGGCCTTAAACATGGCTAATATAAAACCTTCGCTGGTGATGCTTAAGCCTTGACTGCCAGCTGCATATTTATTGGCCGTCTGCGACTTCAAAGCCTTTCCTGCTCCAGAGCCCAGACAGGTACCACGGGCTGCCCTGGAACCTGCCTTTGCTGCCTTATTGATTTGCAACGAGGCTTTACTTATAAGTCTGTGCATTTTTCCAGCGTGAAATTAGCTTAAAATTACATTGCTATTGACCTCCTTAGGATTTTTAAATTTTTATATCATTAATAAATTTGCATCACTATTTCCCCCCGTCTTTGATTCTGTCTGCTATTTCACCTGTCCATGAGATCTGTTTAAATAATAGATGCCTGAAGTATTTTGACAGGGTGTTTGTTTCTGTTTCTAGCATAAAACTCATGTGATGACAAGCAGACAGTAAAAAGAGATTTGTCCCAAATGTGTCAGAGACTGGCTTTTCCTCTTCGCTCTCCCACCTGAAAATAATTTTTTATGTTATTTCTTTGGTGCGTGCCTTGCTGAAAAAAAGACCTCCATACCCAGGCCCAGGAATCTTCTGTCCAAAGCAGACCTTCCTTAGCAAGATCCTTCATACATTTAGGAAGTAATATTAGACTCTAAGAGTACGGCTGAAGATGGGAGGTCTCTCAGTCATCCTGAACACATGACACCAAATAGATGAGAGGAAAACTTGAGATACCTACCAGGCTACTCAAAGTCAAGCGAAGCAGTTACGTCTTGAAAATCATCTGAAGAATTCATCTGTCTGTGTGTATCAAAAGCAAAGATACGGGAGCATAACAATTTTCAAATTTGCCCTGTTTTGAATCTGGTGTCAGGTATTCAGTAGAATAACAGTTATTCCAGACAATTTCACTGAATTCTAGCTGAGATCAAGATCTAATATTCTGCAGCTAGCAGCTGTGAAATAAGTCAGAGTAAGTTACCATATAAGATGAACTCACTGCATTTTGAAGTAATGAGAAATATTCATGACTTTAGCCTTTATTATAGTACCTTTATCTGCACAAGCAACATTTTTCTTATAAAATTTATTTCAATGGTAATAAAAACTTCAAGATTAGAATCTTATAGACACAGTTGTGTCCAAGTGTCTGCAAGATTTTATGGTCTTCTAACTTGTGCATACAATGCAGTGCAAGAGGATTTAGAGATTCCCAAATAAGTGACGATTAAGCAAACGATGGAAGTAGAAGTTAAGATAGCCCAGTGTGTCTTGATTAAACCTGTCATTTGGCTATAATGAGGAAAATATTGTTATATAATGTTAGGCCCCAAAACTCTACGTGTACCCCCTACATGCCCCAAGGGCGGATGGTATCTGGAACCACTGGCATGTAACTCTGTGGAGCTGCCTGTAGTAAGGCCTGTCTCTTATTATGTCAAAGCAGCCAGTCAAATGGGGTCCTGATCAGGGATGAATGCTCTAGATGATACTATTCTAAAACGTAGTAGTAAAGACCAGGTTCTTGAACCTGAAAAATACATTAAGCATCAAACTGAATTTTCTCATTGTTCACTGTTTTTGCAAATAAAATCTTGGCACAGCAGCAGAGTATCTGCTTTTCTGAAGTACTTGTCTTAAAGCTTTGAAAATGAAGTATAAGCAGTGAAGGTTTACATGGGGACAAAGAACATCTTTACTTTGTATTTTTAAATGAACCTTGCACTGCTTGATTATGTGTCAGTGCTGTAGCTGGACTCTTAAGATGCTGAAATTCATTTCAACCCCGAGATGCTTAATGTTTGCTCTAAGGCATGTATGGAAGCTGACAAGCTTGCAGATACAATCAGTTAAAAATGGGTAAGTCAGCATGGCAGAGATATTTTGGGGCAGCCTACCTGTCTCGGCATTAGAGGAGGAAAAGCCTTTGAAGTCGCAGACGGCCAATAAAAATGCAGCTGGTGCTCAAGGTTTAAATGGCTCTGGTGTTAAGCTTTTACATGGCCTTTCCTTGAGAGAAAGCTGAAAAAATTCAGAATGTGCCTTTGAATACAGCTCCACTGTGAGCCCATGCTAGGTGCATGGCTGAATCTCATCGTCCTCATTTCCTTGACATTAAAAACAAGTTGTGAGAAGCACTCTGGATAATTCACAATGCTGACAAATACGAGAGCTCTGGGCTCCTGTTATGTCCAGTGCTAAAAACAACAAGCGCTTTTAGCCATTCTCAGTTCCTGCTGCAGGGCAGAAAAGCAGCTGAACTGCCCAGGACACATCCGTGTGGAGAGCGGATAGTCCCCCAAGAAGAGAAAGCTCTTGCAGACATCACAGAAGTGAGGCCCGTTTGTATCTTGTAGACTAACATGAGGCGAGTGAGTATTGGGGTTTTTTGGCTTTTTGACACCGCTTGACTGTCCCCTTTCCGCGGTTCAGTTGTGTGGAGTGCTGGGTGAGAGAGGGACTCTGGCCTCTTCTGGGAACTTGGAAAAGTGGGTCTTCTCTGGCTGTGCTTCTACCTGCAGTTGGATGGAGGCTCTTCTTAGAGCTCGTACAGCTCCTAGCGTGACGATATAGTGATTTCTGAGCTTAGCGGCAATACTGCAATACTAGTACAAAGCTCATAAAGGAGCTTGGGATGTCTCTTGGTGATGAGAAATAACCCACAACCTTCTGCATCCACATTAACTGATTCTTGAAGAAAAAGGCTTGAGCCACATTGATTAGACACCCCACAGAACTTAATTTTCCCATTCCACATGCTAGAGAGTGATGTGACTGTGCCTAATCCTGGAAAGACTTTACTGCTGTTTCTCTGAGTTATGAAGTTGTTTTAGGGAAGCATCTAGACTTTCTGTGGACAAGCTCAAGGGTGGAATATGGGGGGAGCAGGAAAGTGTGGAGACACAGGACTGTTGTTGTAGCATGGGTTGTGTTATGGAAAGAGTTGACAACCACTACAATTGGATTTTACGGGGAAATTTGAATTATCACACTAAAAAAGAATCATTTTTTATCATTTGCAAGTCCTGAAATAGCATATCATGGGTGTAAGCACTAAGCATTGCCTGTGCTTGGCTTCAGGTTAGGCTAATTTGAAGGAATGAAAGATAAAATTTTACTGGCATTTGTGTTTTTAAATGACAGCTGTTAGCAGCTGCTTGGTGGTTTGAGTGTTAGAAATAGCCCAAGTACAGCTAGATTAGTAAGGAGAGTTCAGGTAAAGCAGCAGTCTATAAGATGCATGGGACTTGGCCATTTCCTCATTGAGTAACCGCATACACGTGTATGTGGGTAGTACAGCCAGTTTATTTCCAGATAATTTATACTTTTATCCAATAATAAAAAACCCTCTTTGAAAATGTTTGCAGATGTTCTTTTGTTTTTTTTCATTACAGTTTCAAACTTTCTGTGTTTCCCATGTAGTGCAAAATCTTGTCTTTGGAAGCACATTATAAGAATTGTAGCTGCTTCTGCCTCTCACAATTGAGGTAAGCTTTTGCTTAACACAATAATTTCACTCCCTGTATTAAAATCCCCTCTGATTATATGTGTAATTTTGAATAGAATAAAGCAGTAATTAGAAAAAAAAATCAAGCACAACTATTTACAAAATATATGCCTTGGTGACCTGATAAAACCTTGCTGTTCTAAATAAGTGCATCAAACATTCATTGGATTAGGAGTGTAGAAAAGCAAACGTGTTCAGATCTTAAACACATCATAATTTTAAGCGTCCACAAGTGTTTAAAAAGTGTTGGTAAGAATGAGAACATATATCCATTCACTAGTTTAAATATCATAACCTGTTTCTTTTCTAAACACATGCGCAAGGGAACAGAACACATTTAAAATGTTAAACACATTGACATGTTTACAATGTGTTGCAAGAAAGTGTTTAACTTCTTGTGCTCCAAAGCTAAACACTTTGGAATTAGAGGGTTTACTAATTATGCATTTATTCTATATGGCTATCACTTGCTGACACTTATTGGATAAAGTTAGAATGGATTCAGAAAAGACAAAAATAGTGAATAGACAAAGGAGAAACACTTTGGTTTCAAAACCATAAGGGCAAAAGATGTTATTTAATAGTCTAGTGTGTTTTGTAGTTTGTGCATATGTCCCAGTGAGCAAATAATTAAAAAAGAAAAAGAGCTCAGATTTATGAACTGTCCCATTTCTGGTTCATGTAAATACTAGTCCCCATCATTGGTTCAAATTAGAGGTCAAATTAGAATTCATTTACAAGGTGTATTTAAAAGAAACCTTTAAAAATAAAACTAAGTTTTAAGTACAATGCTTCTCATTAGCTTTCCAGATCATAAGAACGACCCTAGGAATCCTGGAAACCCAGTAAAATAGCTATGACTGCCCATTGGCTGGCCAAGGAGGGCAGGTAATGCTGTTCGTCTTTGGAGGTGGGATTTTTAAAAGCACACAGTATTAGCCTGATTTTATTTAGTAGCGTAGTTCTGATGCTTTATCACGGAACTAAGTGTATGTTCAGTGCTGTTCTTCCAAATCTGCCCGGGAGTCGCTGGGGGAGCTGGATCTCAGCCCGCTCCAGGAAGACGACCCGTAGGGTTGTTGCTAGAGCCGAGCTGCTCGAGTTCATTGCCACACTGGTCAGGTGCTGGTTTGTCAGAGCACAAATACTGCCCAAGGGCTTCTGTCCTGCTCCAGGGCTCTCGGTGGCTACCTGAGCTTAATCCAGTTGTGAAGGGAACCAACACGACACCTGGATGAAGGAAAGGAGCAGCTAAAACCTGCCGGAGTTGAGACTCTCCAGACACACAGAGGACGGCTGAAGGCAGCTTAACCAGTACTTCAGTGGAGCTTTAGGAAGCAGGTGCCCCAGTAAAGCAGGAAGAGCAGCTGAAAGATGAGACCTTGTTTCTGGCATTCCCTCTTCTTGCGTTTTTCATAGGTTTAGCTTAACTTGGGCAGGGAAGCTAACGATACCTCTGTATAACATACATTTGGGAAGTAGTGCACTCCAGAGAACCCCTCCTGCCAGCATATGAGTGATGTATTTGAAGTGGAGATTATGGAAAAGAGAGTGAAAAATCAGTGTAACTGATCTAAGGTTAAGAGCTGCATTTGCAGTTTGGGGAAGTTAAAGATGCATTTCAAGTGAGAGATGGATGCAGTTAGATAAAGAGTCTGTCCAACCTTAATGTTTGTTTTTCGTCCCATTTCTTCTATATTCTTGGTAGGGGAAAAAAAAGAAGAATAACTGTGATAACTGTGGGTGTCATAGAAAATCTCCAGGATTATAAAGAGGACAGCTGAGGCAGGGAAACTCTTGGGTTGCAAAAGCAGATCAGCAAGGGATATCAAAACAAGCAGAGCATATCAAGCAGTTCACAACAAAATTCATACAGGGCAGGAAGGTTTTTGCATAAGAGGATGGTAGGACAGCATGGCAGGAAAAGGAGGCTTTCTCCTGAAAGCAAATGGAACAATTTGAAATTTTCTGTTGGATTCAGCTGAATAAGCTGAGATGCACTTAGGTGCCATAAAAATATGTGAGTAATACAAGAAGAAAGTTGTGAGTGCCTCTAGCACAGCAGTAGTGTACGAATCAAAAACGAGATGGTGATTTTTAAGGTGTTACAGAAAAAAACATAAAGGAAAAAGATGCAAGAAGGTCATTTAGGGTTTGAAAAACCTCAGAGAAAGGCCAGAAATGGCCTGACCTCAAATAAATGTCGCATTGAGGAAGTTGGTAAGGCCTGTATCATTTCCGAAAAATATAAGCCAAGTTGGGTGAAGTAGCTCATGGTGGTACAGGAAAAAATGGCCCCTGATGCAAGGTAGGTGGATTTGTTTGCCTTGGCTAGAAGAAACTACTTATGTGTCATAGAATATAATTTTTGTTTTCCTGTGATAGATTTACTAGAACCTATATCTCAACAGAGGACTGTATGAATAGATCAGATTTTCCCTGGATCTAGTAGATATAGGATGATCTGACTGGGTCCCAGTTTAGACATCAAGTAAGCTTTTACAGGCATGTAACCACTACTCTACTTCATACCCAATCAACCAGCTAGTACAAGTAGATGCTAAAATATTAAAGCATCTACCAAAAAAGATTGCAGAGCCAGCCTTTGGAGTATATTTAGCACTGCCAAAGTGCTAAGGACTTGCTGTGGAGCAAGGGAAGTATGGAGTAGTTCCACTGAAAATAGGACTGCGTGAAGTGTTAGAAGCAAATACCAGAGTCACCAGGCTGCATAGAGAGTCAGATGTGGCAAAACAAAACTTTGCTGTGATTTGAGACCCACATCTTGACAGCTCTTTGTTAAAAAGAGATGCCCAGCATGGCTGCTTTTCGTACCAGTATGGTCACAGTCTATCAGTTTAGGCTGCCACATCCAGAAGAGGAGTAGGCAGATATCATTGTCACCCAGAGGAAGGAAAGCAAGGGTGACTCTAGTAGGATCAGGACCTGAGGACCTGACTCAAAACACTGAGGTGCTTCAATTTAAGACAGAGATGCAGATGGCAATGCCATGTAGTTGGTCTCCGTGTTTACTCCATGCTGGGCAGCTAGAATTCAGAAAAGGGATGGGGAAGACCTGTGTTAAGCTCCTTGTCCATCAGCAAGTGTTTCTGTCTCAGGACAGCAGCTAAAAATGAAACCTGTCAATTATGAACAACTTCTGGTTCTTACAGCCTGTGACTTCCAATTGCTTGTTCTGATGTTGTCTTCCCTGGGAAGTCTTTACACAGATGACAGACCGTTACTGATGGCTATTCTGCTGAGTCTGAAACCACTGAGAGTTTTGTTTTGAGGGCTGATTAGTTTTTGTCTATAGCATTCACTGGCTAGTAGCAGATCCCAGTTAGGCTTGTTCTATGTGGAAACACTTGTCTGACCTGTCTGATATTTTCTTACTCAGGGTGTTCACTGATGATGAAAAAAGGCTTCATCTTTTCAAGAGGTTGCCTCGGCTTTCCGAGTGGCTGCTGAAACGTGTCCCCAGGTGCTTGGTCTTCAAGTTGGGAACTTCGCTCTGATATGCAGCCAAAGAATCTGGTTGCACCATAAAACCTGTGTTTCTGCTTCATGATCTGTTCAGGTATTTTTTTGGCACAGAAGTGACAACAGGTGCAAATCAATATAAAGAAACATATGGCAAATTTCTGGTTCAGTGGAAGGTTTTTTTGCAGAAAATGTGTCAGTGACACTGCTAATTAAGATGTTACTCCTATCTCATTCACTGATTGCCTGTATCTTGTAAGAAAAGGGCCTAATGAGTTTGAACGAAACCTTAGCGTCTAAACATATGGGCATAAATATGGGAAGGTAAGAGGTTACATGTATCAATACAGATACTGGTGTTATTTAAAGCCACCGGGGTGACAGACTTGCTGGATGTCAACAGAATGTATTTCTGAGAAGGCAATAAAATTGTGATTTTTGTTGTTTTCAGCAAAATGAAAACCCTATTGGAAATGAAAGTTTAAGGACTGGAGAAGGCTTTTTACAGCATGGTTAGACTCAGTAATTCTCAGTGTTTCATGGTTTTCTGAAGTTGCACATGCTGTTTTTGTTGAGAGGGGAATTTGTGTGAGTGGATAGAGGAATGAAAAGGAATATGACAACTGGAAGTGAATTCCTCACAGAAATGTGAAGAGTCAGCCATAAAATTGCATTTCCCTTCAAGACCATAATGCTAGATCTGCAGAATGCTAGAGAACAGGCTCCAGATCATGTGTGCAAGGCAACATCAGGGGTCAAACAGAAGAGCACAGTGCCATTCCTTGAAGTCTTAATGCTAGGGGAAAGTTCTGTGGAACTTGACAGAAGTTTTGCTTGGAAAATGAGAATGAAGATGACAAAAAAGTATCCAAATAATAATTATTTTTTATGTAAAGATTAATCCTCGCTTTTGTGCACTGCTATTCCTTTTGGAAAAAAAAAAAAAAGCTGGAAGTAGAAAAAGGAAACCTGTTTATACATAGCATATGAGAAAAAAAAAAAGGTTGACTAAAAAGGAAGAAAGCAGGAAAAGAGTATTTTAAATAAAATTAAATTTGAGGATTTTAAAGATAAGGCCAAGAAATGCCTTTTTGAGTCTGCATAAGAAAATTCCCTCAGATCAATCAGTGAAATCCTTTCCTTCTTACTCCAGTCTTCAGTTGCTTTCCAGTGTCTGTAACACTTTTAGTGGGTTTGACCCCAATTCCTTCCTCCTGGATATATGGATTTCCGCAGATATCAAACAATCTAGATGATTTGATATGACAATCTAATGCTCCTCATTTTTTAAAGTACCATTTTTTCCTTTACTAATATATTATAATAGCAGAAAAATTATCTTCACTCCTGGTTTATTTATGAAAATCTGAATATCATGCATGGCAGTGCTGATCTCTGTTGAAACACTCAATAGCAGATCCTCATCAACACCTTCTTTTGAAATCTGTCAGTTTTCCTGTTCGTATCCATTTACAATGTAGCCTACTGATAATGCATAGTGTTAATTAGGATATTTGTGGTCACTGAATTGAATGCTTTGCAAAAGTTTATAGGTGTTATTTCTTCACTAGAATTTTTATCAACCACATTTCTATGAAAACACACTTCTCGTACAGACTTTATTTGTTTATTTATAAACCTGTACTGTTGGGAATTAAGCACATTTTTCTTTAATCCTTCTTAAATTTACTTCTACATTCTTTTTACTATTATTTTTCCTAGGACTGATGTCCCGCTCTTGGAATATTAGTATAATAATAATCTTTCTAACCTTCTGAAACTTTCCTACTGTTGCAAAATCTGGTCCCAAACTTCCATCAGCCAACAGTTTTATGGCTTTAAATTGAGCAGTTTATCTAGGACAGCAGATTCTAAAATATTTTTTGCTGGCTGATATTATTTGACTTTGGTATTTGCTATTGCAGGGCCAAATCCATCACTGATCTGTTAAATCCACACTTGGCTTAATGCTGACCTGAGCAGTATTTTATCATCCTTGTGTGTATATCACCCTTCTTTGAACTATTAGAACAGAAATATTATCAAACACTTCTACTTTGTATTTAGTATTATCAACTTTTTTCCTTCACACAAAGGACAAGAACATGCCAGGACTATTTTTTTTTCTCACACAAAAAAGCCTTCTCTTTTTTAACCCTGAAATCTATCAGCCATATATATTTCCCAAAGCCTTTTATTTCTCTTATTTATTTTTTCATTTCATAACTTTAATTTACATAGTGACTATATTCTTTCTTAATATAATTTGTTATCTATATAATTTTTTTCTAATAATTGCCTGTGGTTTGCTGCTGACTGTTCTTTTTTTGGAGGAGCTGAAGTTTTCTCTGCTAAATGAATCATGGCTCTTGAGACCTCTAAAAGTATCTATTTAAAGGAATCTCAGAGACATTAATTTAAATGGGAGCAAAACTGGACTCAGCTGTGGCTCTCTAGATTTTTCCTCATACATATAAGTGTTGGCTAATAGTGAAAGTCATTCTGTGTTTTGGGCAACAATGTTGATCAACTGGCAGCTCTCTGGTGAAGTCTGTTGTTAAGGAAAGTTGTCAAAATCCTTCTGCTGAATCAACATTGTGTCCTGCACCCTTTTCACATCATTGCCTGCTTGAGGCACATGAGAGGAAGAGGAAAGGATGGATTAGGATTTGAGGGTGAGAAGCAAACTTTTGATGACTGTGGAATGCTTGGAAAATATTGTCTTGGGGAGCAGATAAACCCTTAAAAGACCCAAAGGAGACATATTGTTCTTCTCATTTAATGGTGTTAAGGTTAAATCTCCATGCATACAAATAAAATTTTTGACTTTGGTGGCTGTACAGTTTGGGAGGCAATGGGTGGGAGTTTCAGGGTGCTCTTCAGGGCCCCCAAGTTGTCCTCGGAGAACATTCTCTGATTATAACTGTTGTCTGCTCCGCAAAAACTTCCAGTAGGTGTTTTTTTTCTTCCCTTGATTTTTTTTTTTTTTTTTTTTGTTCCATGTCTGTTTTCCTGGTGCATCTCTTTTGGGCATTTGAGGTTAGGGAACTTTTTATTCCTTCATATCTGCAACATTGCCTTTTTTTTTTTCCCTCCAGCTACTGTTGCTCTCCCATGTCCTGCAAAGACAGGGTACAGATCGTATCAGCTCACGCACTGGTCCCACCTTCTTCTCCTGAACGACAGCGCTGCTGCACTCCTGGGCCTATAGTCCTGGACAGGCATCTTCAGTGCAAGATGTTCCCTCTCTTTATCAGACTACGTGCCCACAGGCAAAGCTTTTGCAGCATGTATTACATGCCTTCATACTTGCACATGCATTGGTTGCACCTACTGGTTGCAAGAGTTGTATGTTAGCAAGAGGCTACCTTAGTGGCTAAGAGTGGGAAGCTGTGGTGAACTGATCCTGGTTCAGACTAACTTCTGGGTGTGCAGGGAAGGTCATTTAAATCCAAGTGAGTTCATAGATCCACACAGTTCCCCATCCATATACTGGGGGTACTGTAGCTAAGAAGCAGAGCAGTAGAGGTGAAGGGTTTGTCATCTAGGATAGCTTCTGGACAGCCTTTGTGGTGTCCAGATGCCATGGTATCTGAGTAGTGGGAGCTACGTAACTGCCTTCACTTATCTCACTTGCTTCCTCTCTTTTCTACCCGTGCACGGTATAGGGGCATTTTTTGGTTTTAAACCCACCGTTTATAGCCCTCTCTGGACTATGTGTATTTCCACTCCATTTACGTCACAGCAGGACACTTCATAATCTCAGGTTACATATTTTTCACTGCTACACCACTGGCGTGGGTGTAATTTACACCCTTCTGACAATTTACAGCAATTCTTCTATTGGCGTGGATTCAGTTATGAATTAATCAGTGCATCAGAACTGAATACACTTCCAAAGCATATGCATAAAGATAAGCAAATCAACAGCAGGTCATCATTTCAGTAGCCTGTTATTATGAATATCATGGCAGTTAGCATATAAGAAAAAATGCGCGACTGTTTTAATAGGTAATAAAAGACATAAATTGTATATGAGTTTCTCAATCAACATAAATTCCTTTTTAACTAGTCATCTCAGTCTTATACAACCTCAGGTAATATGACCATCTTAATTGCCATGTTTACAGTAGAAACTTGATATAGGACTAATTGCAAATGTATTTCTAATGGATTTTCCTTAGAGACATTTCAGTAAAACCTGGTAAGTAATCTTTTCATTGCTTCTTTGTGTTACTTGTAAAAATGTTCTTCTTGAAACTATCGGCTTTAACAAATGATCTGGGTTCTCTTGCCTTTCATTTCCGTACTGGACTCTGTTCATTGGAATAAGCTCTATCAGTGCAAATGGCAGCATTGCTCACCTGTATTACAGGTTACAGTGGTTCAGCTGGTAGATATGATACAGGGGAAGCTCCAGTCTAAGTAGAGGCCTGATGGAAATTTATGTAAATCCTAATTCTAGGTGGATTTTGCCTGAGGATGTGGACAGATTTGGGACCACAGCCAAGAATAAGGAAGGGTAGTAACAACCAGCAGTAACAGGAGGACACTGGGACCTGAGGAGGATAGGGAAAACCCAAAAAAGACAAGATAGGGAAAGATTTGTGTGAGCTTTTGCAAAATAAATAATGGGGAAGTATATAAAGGAATGCTATAGGATACCTGTAAGATCAGAGAAGCTTGGCACAGCAGAAAACTCTGCTTGAAAATCTAGATGGGCGAAGTCATTAATTTTGAGGGAAGGAAAAACAGTGATTCTGGAGTGGGATGAGAAGGAAATTAAATGCATTTGGAGATGAGATGAGGGAACCGCAAAGGAGGGCTGAAAGAAATGCAGCATTATTGAGACACTTGGAGGATAAGGGACTGACAGTTACCTGTTTACATCATCTTAGACTGAAAAGTTTTTGATTACCACAGTCTCTGTAGGAGCCACCTTGTCCAACTCCGAGAGGGCCAAGGACATTCAGAGGGAAAAAGGCTTTCTGTATCAGCAATGAACCCACTAATACAGACTAAGTCTATACCACAGGGCCAAAATCTGCTCTCTGCTTCTCTGGTAAAAATGGAGAAAAGTTACTAGTCTTCCTGAAAAAAAGAATCCCACAGACTTAAATGAGTGCCATAATTGTGCAGCTGAGATCAGGGTTAGGCTCTTTGACCACCTTCAAGTTCATGCTGAAATTTTTTTAACACATACCAATTAAGTCAGCTAAATCGCATACAGCTTCCAGGCATGCTAACGGGAAGTGTGGGGGAAAAAAGCTTAAATTAACTGATATATGGAGAATGATACACTTGGATATACATGGATACATTGATACTATTGCATAGTATTGATATGCTACTGCATTGATATGCTATTGCTATATATGCTACAGCATTGATATGCTATTGCATAAGAACTGTTTGCAGAATTGTTTTTACGAACATAAAAATGAATCCTTCTATTTTTGTTAACTGATTTTTTCTGTATATTTATTATTGTTCCTAGAAAGATCACAACTCCTTTTTTTTCTAAAAATACAATTATATTTCTAATACAGTTTTACTTTTAAATCCCCCCATTAATGTTAATCCCAAAGAAGTTTTGCCTGTGATACTGTTGTGAGACAAATGAAAATCAGAAAGTAGTTTGCAAACACTAAACCACAAAAAAAATCCTAAAAAAAATCTTTCCTCAATTATTCAGTTCAAGTTGAAAGATAAGTATTTGACCAATTTAGAGCATTCTGATACTAATATATTAATAAATATTCTCACTTTTATAAGGCCAAATATAATGACACACATTTTAAACTAAAGGTATCTGTTTCTTCAGTATAATTCAATGAAACATGTTTTATGAAATATTCATAGACAGGTTTCACAGTTGCTGGAGAAGAAATAGTTTTTTGCATCAAGGATAATTACACACCGATCAGCATAATAAATATCTTCCATCAAATGGAACCATGGTTTAATGAAATCTCCTTCAAGTCCGTTAGGGAAGCTAGGCTGATTCCTGTAACCAGACATTAGGATGAAACCCACAGCTCAAACCTCCATGAATCATGCTCTCCTCACCTCCCTTATTTCATTTTTGTTGAAGTTAGAAGTTAAAAAGCCCAGTCCTGGAAAGTGTTGAGTATCTCTAGCAATGTACAGAGCCCCCTTGGCAGTGTGTGCTGAGCTGCTCACAGGATCACCCTAGGGTTCAGAAACTTGACTCTGTGCAGTAACTGGCCATTTAAATAATGAAAGCCCATTATGTAAAAGCTGTGGTGAGATATCCTTCTACTATAATACTGCTTTTATACTTTCTTGGCATGTCTGTAGTGAAAAATATGCATCTTTTAGCAAGAGCGGAAGACAGATCTATTACACTTGGATTTTATTAATTTTCATACTCATTTTAGAAACCAATAATGAATAAAATTTCAGGCAAGTGAAAGTAAATGTTGGGATATTTTAAGTAAAATGGAAGTAAAATATTTGCATAAATACATGTTTCTGCTAAGCAGATTGCCAGCTCCCTAAAGTCTAGTTTAGTGGTGTTTTCACTGCAGCATTGACTAAGAAATCCACTCAATGTCTTTGGTTAAGAGCAACCGAACAGGCACCAGCAACAAACTCTCATCTAAATTCCAGTGATTTAAGTGGGGGAAAAAAGTGTTCACTGAACAGAGTGAAATCACCAGAATCCAGGATTTTTCCCCCCTCTTTTCCGCCTCCTTTTATCCAGAGGCTGTGACCATATTTCCCGTTTTCTTCGGTTTTAGATTAATGGATTATCTTGGCTCACCTAGGACTATATGCTGGGTATTTCCTTCCCTGCTGCCCGTGTCATCTGGCGTGTTTGTGCAGTCCTGCTGAGACTTGCTCCCATGCTGCATAAACAAACTTTCTTCTCATGCTCTTTCTTCACTCTCATTTCCCGCTCCCTGCCTGTCCTTGAATGGGCCCTTTAACTCTATTAGTGCTCTGTAATGGGTCCATACATACTCGTGTAAAGCTTTGTATTGGATTATTTAGTTGCCACATGACAAGTATCCTGTATTGGCAATAAACTTATTTCATTTTCTCCCCCATATCCCCAAGAAAATCAACAGCCAAATACTTCAAGACAGCAGTTCTTGTTTGGGAACATCCCCTTTCTGAGAATTTCTGTCAGTTTGGTGCAGTAAGTCAGAAGAAAGCAGCTCCTAAGCACAAAACCAAACCAACCCCCCAAAACTTTCGGAGTGGAAAACTACTTGGACTGTTGCCACTTTTGAAAGGAAGAACATGGGTCAGTGTTCATGCTTCAGGATAGATTGGACAGATACTGTGTGTTAGGAGGAAGTATGCTTATAAAGGATTTTCCATACTTATAAGCTAAGCATAAAAAATAAAGTTATTCTGCCCTACAGCAGTGTAAATTCAGCTGCCTAAAGAAACTTTAAACCAGTGACACCGGTCACGCAAGTTGCCTAGTCATGTTCTGTCTTTTGAAACGATTAAAAATGATAAAGAAGGAGAGATTGTCAGGTTATTTAGAGTAAAGTCATTATCTTAACTTTTTTTTTTCCTTTGCTCCTGAGGCTCCTTCCTGTCTATGAGTTAATAATGTTTTTAAATGTAAGAAACTAATTGTGACAGATGAGTCGTCTGTGTGGATGTGTGTGCACATGTGCAGATGCATGTGCACACTTAGGCTCATGGCCAAGGAGTTCTCCTAGAAGCTTATAAGGAAATGAGACTTTTTGCATGAATATTTGGCTGTTTCGAGTTTTAGAAAATAGTAATTCCTATTTAGAAGTTGCCTGATGGGGTAGTCCCAGCTCTCTGAATGTCTTACCCCTGGCCTTAGGAACCCCTTTTTTTCCTCCAATAATCTCACCAATATCCATTAAATTTTAATTTAAATCTTAGGTCTGATTCTCTACAGCTAAAGGCAAGAGAAGCTCTGCACTGACATGCAGTCAGGCATCCTCTGTTTTTCAACATAAGGTCTTATAAATATTTTATGAATATTACATCCTTATATATGTTTATGTAGTTAATATGTAATGCAGATTTATTAATTATCATTTTTTTCAGGGAGGCAAAATCAGTTCCCAGGACTTTCATTATCCTTTTAATCCATCTGTATAAGGCGGATGCCTAAGTTTAAGCCCAGAGAGTTTTCTTTGGGAATACATTGTCACAATATACAGACCTCAATTTTTAGTTTATTTATTTACTGTGTTTTGTTTGTTGAATCCTGGTCTTCATATTGCTCGCAGCTCCTAGTCTTTGACCACATTTATGATGTCTTGTAAGATATGCTTCTGCTTCATTTATGTGATTCTCCTTTAATATTGTTTTAACACTTTTGGTAACGTCATTACAAAAGAAAGAAAGGGCCAGAAATACTCCCAGCAACTTCTATAAGTCTTGCAGAGAATGGTTTGTGCCTCTTAGCCCAATTCTAGCAAACACATATCCTGGAAATCTCAGTCTGGAGAAGGAATCAACATACCCACAGCATGCGACAGACTTCACTGGCAAAAGTTACTTTCTGGTCATATTTACCCATGCCATAACAAAATATTTTAGGCTATTTGGTAGGATTATTTTCTGATTGAGAGAAAATGAAATTGTATTTATTCAAAACTGTAAAAAAGCTGTGCACTCATTAAAAAAAAAAAAAAACACAAACAAAAAAATCTACAAAGTCCATAAGCTATATATATTTTTTTCCAAAACACTTTCTTTATCAGTGTTGGAGAATCATTTTCTACATAAGATTTTAATCTTAAAAAAAATTCTCCTGGATTCATTCTGACAGAAACATCCTCTAATGTGAAAGGAAAGGGGTGTTTTTGGAAAATACTTCCTGGAAGAAGTTAATCAGTGTAAAAGGGAAATGATCAGCAACATCTGTGCAAATTTTGAGGTAAAAATGAAATAATTAAACTGAGACTTTTTCAGAAACAGGAAAACATGCTGTTTTCCTGAGCCATGTATACTGTACTTCTTGCCTCTCTGCTGGAGGAGCTGTTTTGCTTTTTTACCTTGAGAGGTTTGAGAAACAAAAAAAAGGAGAGAGTAATCTTTATTTTTTTTTGAATGTTATATAGAGATAGATAGATAGATAGAGATATCTTACCACTTTTTCTCTTCAATTAAAATTACCGATGATACTGTGTAATAAATACTATGTTTGTGTTACGGATCCCTTTCCTCAGTGTACGTGTAATCCTATGGCTCTGTTTTTCCTTTTTCTAAGAAGATTTAGGATGGTCTGCCCCAGCAGATATGGCAGCTGCAGTCTTACTTTGCACGCAGGCATCTCCATCGCCATCTGAAAAAAGCCTCATGCTTGAGTGGTGGCCAAGGGAGCTCTCTCTCTGATCTACCCCTCCGGAGCAGAGGAAATGCAGGAGGAAAGCAGCGAGGTGATGGTGAAATGTAGCAGGGGCCAAGAGTGCAGAGCACGACGCAGACTCAGGGGTGGAGGTGGTGAGGCAGAGATGCAGCTATGCTCTCCTGGGGCATGCTCCATTGGGATGAGCTCTCCTGGGGCATGCTCCACTGGATGTGCTCTGCTGGGACATGCCCTCCTGGGACATGCTGCCCAGGGACAACAGCGTATTTGTTCCAAAACTCCCACTACAAAGAATAGGAAGATGTCAAAGGGGTGGGAAAGGACAAAAGAGGAGAAAGACTCTAAGATTATAAATAGGAAGACTCTAAGATTATAAATAGGACTGATGTTATTTTGGTCATGGTCTCTGGAAAATCCACCAACCTGGGAATGTGGAGATCCATTTCTGTTCCTCTGGTTCTCTGTGCAGTCTTGAGCAAGTCCTTTTGCCTCTGTATCTGGGCTTCTTCCTTCCCTCTCGCTTTGTCTGCTTTGAGTAGAAACCCTTTGGGCAGGAATTGGCTTTTGCTGGGTGTACATAAAATATATTGCAAAGGTGGTTCTGATCTCCTGTTTGGAGACACTGTACTACAGTAACAACCATTGCCTCCAAATCCAGAAATAAACCTGTGCTTAAAAATGTGCTTCAAAAAGAGGGATCTTGGTCACTGATGTCTTTTATAAACGTAAGGGAGTAGCCAGTGGTTTGTTTGAGTGCTGCTCGTGAGTTCATATCCCAGGAGACCAGATACTCAATTTTGCTGCTCTGATCGCAGTTAATTATTTATCATCCAAACCTTTTGTACAGGACCGGAAAATTCCCCAAAGACATGTTTTTGAAGAAATGCCATGCTCATGCAATTCTGGCTTCCACCATTCCCTTAAAGGTACTTTTGCTGGTCTCACTCCCATCCTGGCAGACAGGAAGAGTTTATTCTGGCTTTCTAAGCTATAAAACAGGCAGCCCAGGAGAGAGATGAAAACTGCAACTGTTTGTTATATAGAATACGGCTATTTTGGTACCTTGCCAATAATGCTAGAGTACCAACAGATGTTGCACAGGTGATTAGAGTCTGCACAGGTAAACACAGGGAAACTATGTGTGTTATTATACAACCAGGGTTTCTAGCCTTAGGTAAATTGCTAGAACCCGAGATAAAATTGCCAGCCTGAAAATATCTTGCATTTGCTGTTTCTTGGGTTGAAAATTATTTCCTGGGGGAGTGTTTAGTTCTTAGCATTGGTAGAGGAAGCCTGTTGAAGCCTGGTGGTGTTTTTTTGGTTTTGGTCTTTTTTGTTTGTTTTTTGACTCAAAGGAAATATTACCACTTTTTAGGAAGAGTGATGGTTACTAGTAGAAATAAGCCATTGCTGGCTTCCAGATTTGGAAACCCAAACATACTGTACATCATTTCTGATGTGCAGTATTTCCTCTTTGCCTGTAAAAAGTCAGGGTTAAGCCTAGGGACAGCAGATGGCTTTGGAGGGAAGGAGCAAGGCTGGGAGTCTGGGCAGTGTAGGCTCTCCTGGGCTTGTGTTTCCACAATAATTTTGCTACCTGGTTTCCCTGCCACAGCTTAGACTTTACTGCAGCTGATCTAGCCACTTAACCAAGGTGGGCATTTATACCGTTTTCCTTGGTTTTGATTTCTTGCCCCTTTCCCCAGGCATCTTTGCAATCCTTCCAAGGCTCAAGCCCTGAATTCAGAGGATTTAGAATCCATTCAAGAATTAAATAGCGTGAATGTTGTGTAGAAAATTCTATACTGGAGAATGGCTGAGTCTTACACACTGCCTTCAATGGAGTCTTTCATGCTGCTGAAAGATCTCAGTCTGATCTTATGCTTTACTTTCTCTTGGTTGTAGCCTAAGAGGAATTGAACGTTATTTTTTTAGGAGTCTGGCCCTTAAAATTTGATTTTAATCCAGGATGAAAGTAGCAGTATTTGTAGCTCCCAAATTATCGCTATGTATGTTGGTCTAGACAACATCTTCTTTGTTAAAGCATGCTTTCAGATGCAAGACTGAGTATACTGAATGCACTGACGTTTGTCCTTGCTTTTTCACTCATATATCTGCAGATTTTTCAAGGCTGGAGTCTTCTGTTGATGCATATGTTTCTGCTCTACAGGCAGTCTTTCACAGCATCGTTAACTGCACTGCACTGTGCTCTTTAAAAGAGCCACGGGAAACACCTGCCTTCTATAGTTGCCAGTATTTTTTTTATATGTAGTCTTCATTTTGTTGTGCTTATCATATAAATATAAATATATATAGAATGTACCGTGTGTGTCTGTCTATTTCTATAAATATACATATGTTTATATATATAACACAATAGATATGTATCTGTATATATGTTTATATGCATACTTGCCTACATACAAATATATATTAGGTAAAGACCTAATACCTTTAATGTGTACTCTCCAGAATTTCATAATGTGAATTTATATAAATGTATTGTTTTTAATGATAGACTTTAAAAAAAATATCCTGCATTTTACCAGGCTAGTAAGGAACTGTAAATAAGTGTGTACCTACCTCTGTAGACTGAATAGGTTGAGCTCTGTTTTTATGTATAGTTTAAATTACATGCTTATTTTCTTATTTAAGGGGCTGGAACTTTTGCTTTTATGATGCAGGACCTGGTTATGTATTTGTTAGGATTAAGATAAACCAATAGACAATAACAACCGAGTGCATATTTTTGAACTGGATAATTTCTTTTGTCTTAGGGGATACAGAGTTACTGTAGTAATATTTGTGGCTGCCAGTATTGAAGCTAAGGATGGGAAAACATGTAATTGGACACATCAAAGCCTGAGCAGGGGCAAGCTCTGGTCATCATCTCATAGATGAAAAAGCTGGGTTTACAGTTTGATCTTTACGAGGACTGTTCTGCTTGAAGATGGAGAATAGGTTATCTTGGAAAGAATACTTTTGCCACTAGCACACAAGGCAGTTTTCTATTTCTAGTGTGTGAACCAGAGAAGCTCTACCTTGCAAAGGGCTGAGCTATGGAAGGAATTGCTTCTTGGCCCATCTGAGCAGTTGATGCCCAAGAGCACCGCTGATGGGTAATGTGGGTGGCACTAAAGATGCCATGCACGTAGCATACTAAAATGCTAGAGGTAAAACTGTAAGTGTCATCTTGGGAAGGAGTTGAAATATCATATCTATTTTGTAAAATGTTACTTGTCTGGAATCCCAAGGACAGGGAGCAGTGTGGAAAAACGCAAGAATACGAGGGTGGGGAGTATTGTGTGCCACTGAAAATTACCAGTTTGTAGCAGTAATAACAAAAAAGGGCTTCCTGTATTTTATTACTACAGTTTTCTGACCAATGTCAATATTCTCCTATTAGGAGAGCCCCCAGAGAGCAGGTCCTCCAGATGACTGTTTGCTTTCACTTGTAACACATTTCACATCCAACTGTTCCAAGATGCCTTCCAATTTAAATAAAGCCCCAAATCAGCCATTTACAAGGAGCTTTTGCTGAACAAATATACTTTGAAAACAAGCACAAACCTGCAAAGTTTCTCTCCATTTTGTGAAAATATTCCAAATGCCTCCAAAAGGAGTAGAAGAAGTGGCATGATTGGAGGCCTCAAAGGTGGAGATATTTAGCTTTCGAAGCATGTCTGTTGCTGTTAAAGCCTAACGATAGCAGGAGATGGCATGGAAATAGTCCCTCTGAGTCAAAGATGAGCAGCGTCACGGAAAAGCTAGTGTTGAGGATAAAATATTAATAAAACAGGAGTTTGTCAACCAGCATGTTGCAAACTGTGATTACAGGACTGTTAAAAGCCAACCATGAAGGTAGCGTGGAAGCACCCCCTTGGGTAAGGAGAGACAGCTCGATGAAAAAGCTATGAGCTGTCAGCAGGAATAGTTAATGGAGAGGCTGGTACGGGTGCAGCAGATCAGGTGGTGACATTTCAGAGCCATTTCACCAGGGGAGGGGAGTGAGATGTGTGAGGCAATGATCTTAGAGCATTGTGATAGCATTCCCTAAAGGGAGAAGGGAAAATAAATTAGATCAGTGATCTCCTGGAACAGAGCTGCCAGTTGCTAGCATCTCTGAAGGGAGGACACAAGCCGGGATGACACTGCTGAAGGAAAAAGAGGAACTCATTTGTCTGCTTGTACAAATGTATTATTTTTATTGTACTAACACTAGGGGCCCCAGTTCAAGGAGGTCAGGACTTGACAAATGTTTATTAAACAATCCCTTTCTGAAGCTAAGTTATCACAGAAACAGGCCGATAGGCAGACTTGAAAATTTTGTTTTCCTTGAGATAGCAGTTTGGTTTTTGGTTTTTCATTTTCAACCAAAAGTGTCAGACCGCTGTTGGCCACTGCTGCACTTGCAAAGGATTTGCAAGAGGAGTCCTTAGGACTTAAGATAAGTCTCCTATCATTATAATTTAAAATACTGTGGTAGTCTTAGCTAGCACAGGTGCCCCTCATTGCCCTGTAGATGCAACTTCTTACAAACCTGATTCGATCTTATGCTTTTTATTGCAGGGCATGCTCCTAATCACCTCAAAATCAACATTAATTTTTCTCCTCTTTATAATGAATCTGAGCTTTTGTTTTATATATTTATTTATTTGCATGTGGATGGAGTTTTGCCAGAAAGGATTATGTCAAGTGGTTTCATTCAGCAATGTGAAAACTTGTGTGCTTGTCTCTGCAGGCACAGAGGGCTGGAAATCAGGCAGTTGCAAGAATGTGAGTAATAACTTCGTTTGTTCGTGTGATTTTTCCAGGGAGCAAGCTGATCTATGAGTCCTTGAAAATGTGACTCAGAATGACACACACAATTTCCCTAATCCAAGTGTTGAAGCCTGTCTTAAAATATAAACAGTGCTTTGTGTCACCAACATCCGTTACTGTATTAAAAACTTCTCCTAATTATTTAAGCAAGTTATCTGTCCATGACTTTAAGCTGGCTTGGTTAGAAAATCAGAAAATATTTTGCGTTTTACATGTAGCCCTTAGCCCTTCAGCCAGCTGAAGACCAGGCCCAGAGGTGCCTTCGTTTTTTTCTGAGGTCACCTATACCAGGGATCTTTCCTGTTGAGTGACGTCTCCTACATTGCCTTGTAGCAGTAGCCTACAGCCTCGTTGTCTTTAGGCTCTGGCATGAGCAGGGGATGTCAGTCCGAGCCCCCAGACGAGGTTGTTTTGGGCCTGTGTCTTGTACAGCTGCTGCTGCTCATTGCTAGTCACAGCAATGTTGAGAAGCAAAGAAAAGAGAAAAGAAAAGAAAAGAAAAGAAAAGAAAAGAAAAGAAAAGAAAAGAAAAGAAAAGAAAAGAAAAGAAAAGAAAAGAAAAGAAAAGAAATCTTAGTCCATCCCGTCTGCTTATGATGATATGGAAATAATAGTGAGGATTGATACCTTGCACATGGTTTTAATGTGTGCGTCTTTGTGCTGCAGCTTGCACAGAGATGATTTGCAGCGTGTGATAGGACATGTAGCTCGGGGTTCTGGCTACAGGGGATGGGTGGCATATTTTTAGGACCCTTTTTCATCAGTCCCAGCCCCAAGCCCCATACAGTTGGCTGTCTGGGCTGGAATCATCTCCCTAGCAGCAACATCTGCCTTTTCCCCCAGCAAGTCAATATTCTTTTCCAAGAAGGTGGCAATATATGGCCAGGTTTTTCATGCCTACAAAGTGAGCTGCTTCAGCCTTTCAGCAGTATAGCACTAGTCTGAAGCATGGAAATAGTTTAATATCTTGTGATGGAACTAATGTTAACACTTTTCTGTTCCCACTGGCAATATGGAGCCTTCACCTGGCTGTGCCACTTCCAACTGTTTTTCAACTTGTGGGCAGAAGCCTCCATTCTCTACAATGAAAAAAACATAGAATTGATCTGTTCCTCAGGCAGGAAAACAAAAACTTAGTGATATTATGAAGCCAACAAGATCAGCAACTGTAAGAGATGAAGACTACAATATTTTATTAAAACGTTTCTTTAAAAAGATATTTAAAAGAGAGATTGGTGAAATCAAGAGGGCTGTGAGAGAGAAGGACCATGCATTAAAGAGGATCTATCACGACCTCAAGAAAAAGCCAATTTTTTTTTGAGCTAAATACTTTTTTGGTTTTGATTAATTACTTGGCACCAGAAACTGGACGTGAACAACACAAAGTCCATTGTAGAAATGTACTCCCTGGAAATCACCCATGCAAAGCTGAAGGTTTAGAGTAACAAGCAGACAAGCTCACCATTGGAGCTCTTGGCATTTGTGTGTGTGTGCAAGGAGCCAGCATTGCCGTTTATCTGACAATCTCTGGGGTGGGAGCATAACCAAGAGAGTCAGATCAAATCTGGTTACAAGCAGAAATGTATTGCTTCCATTTGTGATCCTGCATTTCAATGGGAAGCAGCATATTTTTGACTCAGTGGGGGGTGCTTAGGGAAAATATTTGCTGTGAAGAGAAAGCAAGTGCAAGGGAAACAGTATTCTCTCTGTTTCAGAAGCAAACTATCCAGCAGGTTGTGAGCCCAGTGCAGAAGGCCATTTGTCTCAGCTTGCTCCAAAAGACATCTTCTTCTTTGCCGAGAGACTAATTCCTTGCTAAATTTCCTGAAGAATGGACAGTCACAAACCTTAGATCTGAATGCCAAAAGTGAAAGAAACAGCTTAGAAAATGTTATAAACCTATAAACAGCTAAACAGCTCCAGTCAAAAATGACATTTCATTTCCAAATTAGAGGAAGAGAGGAATACAGTATCAGCCAGCCCTGGTTGCTGCGTCCTCGCTCTGCAAGGTGGGTCTAGTAGAGAACCAGTATCTTGGTGCATCGCTATATGCAGCCATTTCCCTCCTTTCCTACATTTTGCTGTAATCTGCTTGCCTCCACACCTGCACGAGAGATGTGTGTTGAAATCACTGCTGCAAGTGGCTCTCCAGAGAGCCCAGCTCAGGCGAACCTGTTCCTCCAGGCAGACTTGGAACAGCTCAGGAACTTCCGTCCTCTCGGGGAGTTTTTGGGTGGAAAGGCAAGTCTGTCAGCTGCTAACAGTTATATTTCTTGTGTTCCGCTCCGTTATCAGAGGGCAACATCAGTTATCAGCACAGAGACACCAACCGAAAGCAACCTGTAGGCTCTTTCTTTGAGTGTAGGAGGGAAGGAGGTGAGGATTAGTTGTGTGGGGGTGCGTTAATGGAGGTTATTTCTCCACTGATTTCAGCCAAGATCTCTAAAGGCTCATAAATTTGGCTAGCACGGTTTTGGTTTTTGTTGTTGATGAATGATATGGATCGCTTGATAGCTTTTTTCTTCTCTATTTTTTAATTATTTGCAATCCCTCTCATCTCAGATGAAAAGAAACTGTCAGAATAATGAGACAAAAATTGTTAGGCTTTTGTTGCATTTCATATGTTATACTAAAATCTGCTTTTCCTTCTAAAATATCTGAATTTCATGTTCGTTATGAAAAATGTCTTGATAGTGTTCTTTTAAAGTATATTATTTCTACCGAGTATTTCCAGGGTCCAGAAAAGGCCAATCCCAAGTCTGCTTTTCTGTAGATCCAGCAGTCCACATTTCTTTTAAATGAATGGCTAAGTTGCTTTATTTATTCTGCTGATGAACTGAAGTATTCAGTAAATAGAGTGTGTTAACAGATTATGTTAAACAGTAGCAAAGAGGAGATTCTGCAGTTTCCTTCCCTTGCAGTGGTGAGATCTGTATTTCCCTCAAGAGCCTTTTTAAAGACCTTCAAAATAAAACTCACGAGACTGAAGTGCCCTCAATTAATCACAGCCTGAGCTTCTAGCACATAACATCCTGCAGCTCTCAATACTGTCCAAGTCTTCAGACTTTAATATTAGAAATCTTAGACATGTTTCACAGAAGCACCTGTCTGTTGTGTCTGTGGTTTAGTTTTGCCTCTTTTTTTTTTCTTTTTTTTTTCCTTCCTTTCTCTGTGTGCTCTAGTGATGAATCAGCCATCATTTGACTTACTATTCTAACATTAATACTAATGAAGGGAATATCTGAAAGGTAGATGAAGACTACTGAGAAGAAAGCTGTTCTGTTTTTCATGAATGTCAGGACATATATTCAAAACAAAATCTCCTTTTAAGTTAAAACTGTTCCTCCAACAGACCAAGTTACTTGTTTTGGGAAATGACTTACGTAAGAGTTCTTTGTTTTAAGAAAACTACTGAGTTTACTAAGTAGAAACACCTTTTGAGTCTGCAAATCTTTTGTTTCAAGAAGGATTTTAAAGCATATTTCAGACAGCTTTGTTACTAACATATTTCTGTGTGGTTCTTGCTTATAGTAGGTCTATTTCTTTAGCAGATAAATTATGTAATCTTTCTTGCCTGTACCAATAAGTGTTTTCTCCAGGACAGCTTCATACTGCTCTGTAAATGTGCAAATACATTCAGTTAAAAAAAAACACTTTATCAACACGTGTATTTGGACTAGACTTAACTAAAAAGTGTGAAGGAATATAACATGGTTTTAATGTTATAATTAAAATGTGTAGTGTTAGGTGTTCACTATGAATTATTTCTTTATATGATCAGACATGTGACATTAGGACAGGAAGGTCATAGCTTCAGACAGAGACACACAGGACAGCGGGAGATTTCCACAGCTCATTTAAAATAAGCTCATAGTTTTCTGGCATCTCCAGACTTCTGGGTCCTGTTGCTAAGGAAAAAGAAAAACTCCAGGGCAAGGGAAGTTTGAAATCTGTTGCAGCTTTCTGTGATTTTGACTAATCCTGACTTTTCTATCTGAGTATCAGTTTCATTAACATTTCAAATAATTATCTGCTATTCTGGTGGTGTATTCATGTAGATGCGGCACTTTATTCAGCATTGATTTCTGGATCATTTTAGGTGTTACTTAAATATAAGCAACTCCTTCCTGTTCCACCTACAGCCTCAAACTGCTGCACAGTTTCTTTACCGGGAGAGGGGGGAAAGTGTTATAAATAGTAAATATTTAACATCAGCCCTTTCCATTTGAAATTATCCAGCAATCCTTATTAAATGTGTGGTTCAGCTGGTGTTTGTGGTGGCACGGCTGGTGCAAACGGCCCATTGCTCCCGCTGCCGCGCTCTGCAGACTTGTTACAAGCACGTCTAGGTGCAATAGTCGTTTCGGATGCCAGGAAACGCCTGCCTACCTGTAGGCTCTGAGCTGCCCCTCTTTCCCTCCGTGGTGAGGCTGTGGTGAGAATATTGGCAGAGAAATTAGGAATATCAGCTCCTGCAGCCAAGGAACTCAGAGGAGGAAGAGGAAAAGCCTTTTATTCGCTGGAGGACTGCCTTGACCACGGGCCACATCCCAACGTGTGCTGCAGAACCGGCACTATTCCGGGGCTTAGGAAAGCAAGCTGACAGGGAGGTACTGCTGGGGTGTGAGACAAGAAAACGAAAGTGGGAACAATCTTATGAAAATACTTCTCCTACATTTTCCATATCATGTGCATAGAAGCTACCTTATGTAAAAACAAAACAAAACAAAAAAAAAAGGGGGGGGAAAAAGGAATCAGAAAGAAACACTACTTTGTGGGCATCTTGCAGGTAAATACATCTGTGTGCACATCTGTGCTGCAATACAGACACAGATACAGATCATTAATGTCTCTTTTCTGAAGGTGATCCAAAGTATCAATCACCTGAATTGCTGCAGTAAAACCTGTCTTTTAATGAAACAAAAGTGAGACGTGAAAATAAAAGGTAACCTACTTTTAAATGTTTATAGAAGATAAAGGTTTAACCACAAGTCTTTCATCAAATGGAAGACAGTAGGAAAAAAAAGTTTAGAAAATGCCCTTTGGCTGCTCTTTACTGTGTGGTGAAACCTCACAGTATCTCACCTCATATACTATATGGGCCCTAAAGGCAGCTGGAAATGTTTAGAAATATGTCTATTTTGGTACACGGCTGCCTCTCTATCTGTTATATCCAGCAGTGTTTCAGGGACGGGAGATATTTGCTTAAATGAAAAGCCCAGACCAAAGTGTGAGATGGTAAATGGCGCTCGAGGGTATAGAGCAGTCTAAACGGTGCCCTCTGTTAAAGGAATCAGCCACCTGACTGCTCGTTAGTTAGCAGTAAATAATGAGGAATCGCTTGAGGCAGGAGCTCAGAAGTGCAGATGTCCCAGAATACTCACCCAGTTTGTGGTGTCATGAGATCTGTAGTGTCGTAAGGTAAAATACACTTAATCCCTCTTCGGAGTGAAGTAAAGCATTTTACAGTCTTTGTGGAGTCTAGTAATTTTGTATAATCTTTTCAGGGAGGATATCAAAAAACAAAAGGCAAGGCCTGTGAGATCGGGCCCGGCTACATACTTCCCCCTTCCCTGTCACATTGTGCACCCGAAGGGCACTTAGCAGGACGTGATTACAGCCCAAAATCACCCAACCGCCTTGGCAGGGGCTGACGTGTTCTGAACCAGACCAACCCCAAATCTGAATTTCCTAGATTATTGCCTGACCAGAAAAAAAAAAAAAAACCCATAAAGTCAAGGTCTATTCTTCACCTCTAGCCTGAAGCTCAGGAGCCACCAGTTTCAGAAGGCAGCACTCCTTCGCTGTGGAGAAAAGGAGGCATTTTATCTGTTCTGGCTCCTTGACCTCTTGGCAGGGCATTGGAGCGCAGCCTTAGATGCCAATCTGTGGGTAGGTTTCACCTTCTTTGATTTCAGATATGGATGTCATCCTCGCCCAGCCCATAGATACCCAGCTTGAGGGTCCTCCTTTTTCATCTGTGCTCTACCCACAGTCGGTTTCTTACCTCCTCCTTGAAGTAATCTGCCTTTGCTTCTGGCTTATTTGCTCTGCTTTGCCAGTTCATTATCTTAACTCAAAGTGTTGATGTGGAGTTAATGAATCCAGCCCTCCTCCCGACGCCTTACTTTTTAGCACTATGTCAAATCCTGTCTGCTGAGAACTTTAAACAGGTTTTTCTCTGGTCTCGTAACATCAAACGAACATTGCCTGGGAGCAATATAACCCCCATAACTGGGGTTTTAACTCAGGAAGTGTTTTGTGTAGAAAGAGCTAAATTGGAAGTCCAGGTTCTTTCTTTTATCCCTGTATGCTTCCAAACCACCTCAGCATATATGCCAAGGGCAGAGAGGACACGTCAAACAGATGGGTAACCATGCAGTATTGCGCACATGGTAAGGAAGGATAGGCATCACAGCCGATTTCTCACTGGAAAGGAATGGAAAAGCTGTGTCCTACTTGTGAGTACTGAGCCAAGACCACCCTCACTCCTGGTCTCTTCTTCCCCAGGTGATGCTGCCATGCAGGTGCCCTCCTTAGGTCTTGTATCAGCTCAAAATTGTCACACCAGGGATCCAGGCTCAAAGCTAAAAGGGATCTATCTCCACCAAGCTATATCCGAACAGCAATGAACCAGAACAGGCTGCTGTGTTACTACCCTCTCCGTGCCCGCTCAGTGGATTTTGTTTGGTGAGATAACTGATCTCGGACTTTTTATGATCATTAAGCTTTCAAACTCTCTGTCTTTCTCTCTCTCACATGCATTCACCCACACAGAATTTTAAAAAGAAAATGCAAGTGGAAAGAAAAGCGGGAAATCCAACCTCAATAAACTCTCCATAAAATCCACAAATTAAGGGCAAGTACATCATGAAAGCATATTAGGCAGGGAGCTATAAATTCCAGCAAATTGATTGTCAAATATAATCAAAAACATACTATAATATATACTAAGCTGAAATAAATACCGCAAACCAACCTCAGGCTGTAAATGTTCAAGATTAGCCATTCATACCAGGTATACCTGAGGTACAAATAAAGAACGTGGGAAGGTTTTAAAAGAAAAATATATATATATGTGCCATAACAGCAGGAATTGAAATGAAAATGCAGACCTTCAAATTGCACTCCAAAATTGACTGCAAACCACTGGGTGGTTTGGAAGATTTTTATGGCACGGATGTATCATCGTGTGCTGTTTGGCAGGGGTCAGGTCTCCCCTTCTCGAGCAGAGCCTGTTGAGAACCCATCGATGGTGTTCCTCAAAGCAAATGTCCTGCTCGCTGCGTGCAGAGGGAGTCGGGAAGGCGACGGTGCCCATGGCAGGTTGTCCCCTGCTCGGCGGGTGCCCCTCTCCTTGCACAGCACCTGGGTGCTGGCTAAGGACTCTCAAGAAAGGCTCAGGGTGACTGGGTCTCCAGCAGCTAGTGCACACATTGTAGTGCCCGTCAGTGCCCACTGATGAGCTGGCGACTGGCAAACCATTTGTCAAATTTCCATGCATAGTCTTTTAAAACAAAACACCTACTTTAAGCTTTGAGATTAACATATGCACCCAGTAGCTCCAAGCTAGCAAGAGCCTGTATTTGATCAACTCATGTGCAATTGTTACTCTTTGTAATTTAAAATGATCTGACCAGGACTGCCAGTGCTTGGGCCAGAAGCCAGTTTCTTCTTTATTTAGTATATATTCAGTCCCGGTTGCCTAGGGTGCCTTCCTGTCTGCATTATTAATGTGACATAGGCCTATGGTTTCCAGTATCATAGATGTGGAATTTCTTTTCTCAGATCCCAAGCAATCTGAATTTAATCCTCCAGCGGGAAAGCTGTTTAAAAGTTATGGCACTGGGCCTTCTGTTTGAAGCCGTTTAGCTCAAAACGAGGAATGCATGATGTCATAACCTACAGCATCGCTTCTGAGCCACGGGGTCTGCATTATAGAAGACCCTTCTGGCTTAGCCAGCGTATTAATTATGCCAATGGGTCAGAGAGGGATTGAAATCACACCGACAAACAAGCTATGGCAAACCACAGCTCTGCTGGGCTGAAGATGCCAGCCACCAAACCACACCGAGGTCTCCTGGCCAGCCTGAATAAATCCACTCCCGGCCAAATGCTGGGGATGTCCAAGCCAGCGTTGCCATGCTGCCCTGGGTGCCAAACGCTGTCCTAATCCAGTTCGGACGGTGCCGTGCCAATGGTAGCGCTTGAGGTTAAAATCTGCACTGGCGACAAGAACGGGCTGCATAATAGTCCCAAACGCTTAAGTGAAAATATTAAGTAGTTTTGCTCCACATCGAGCCTGTGTTGCACAATGTTTCCTTCTGTCAGTAACTTCTGGCAGAGACCTTCAGGTGAAGATAGGCTTGAGAAGCGTCCCGAAGCTGCCCGAAACGTGATACTTCCTTCCTGGCAGGATTAGAGTCGCACTGTCACTAGCATGTCAGTGCAGAATGGGAGCAGCGGTGTTTACAAAATTAACAAATGGACTTCAAGTTAAACACCAGGCAATTTGTGAGACAGCCTTTCTTCTTCCGAGCGTTGACCAGTCTCCTGAGATTACTTGCAGGTGAATGTTCTGTTATTCTTTCTGGACTGACTTATTCTAACATCATGTCATTTTTAATTGCTTTTCTTGAGAAAGTATGCTTGCAACTCCATCCTGTTAGCCTCCTTGGAGTGCTCTCGATGTTAACCTTTTCCCAAGGCTGCATTTGCCATTCTTAAATCACATATATTGTTTTACTACCTTCAAATCGATTACTCCAGTTGGGAATACGAAGCTGTATTCTGTATATGATATGTGCTGTATTATATTAAGCCCTGAGCTTGCATAGAGGAGCACCCCCAAGACTAAATTGCATGGGCTTGCTTTTTTTTTTGGCCTGATCCTGCAAAGATTTGCCAGCTGAATGTAAGGAGAGGTGCGTGTGAAGCTTCTCAGGAGTGGGGCTTAAACTGCTAAATCCTAAAGGCAGAGCTGTTATCGCACGACACCCTGCAGCAGCAGGCAACACGCTGTCTGCCTGCAATGTGGCAACTTCTCTTCTAGACCTTCGTCTAGTGACCCCAAAGCTGATGGGTGCCTGCGCTCACACCAAGATACTCACGTCTCACGGGTCCCCACGTGGCTGCAGACTCCTCTACTCCCTTCCCTTGGCAGAGGCAGGTCAGCTCCGCTTAGCATCACCACTAACAAGCTGGGATGAGGAAAACGGACAAGGTGATATTTTAGCAAACCCAGCTCTACCTGATGGGCTGCAAGCTCTTCACTACGTTCGACAAGTGGCAAATACACTGCTGAGGTACAGGACAGCGAAGCTTCCAGAATGAAAACGAATATCATGGCTTTTCACCAAGCTAACAGGCTGCCTGGCAATGGGATTGAAATGTCTGTGTTGGTGATTCTGGAAGAAAAAGAAAAAAAAAAAAGAAGAGAAAAGATTTGCTGCCAAGGTTTTATGAGGAAGAAACTACAATAATGCATTATTTTGATTATACAGTGTTTATCATTTTTTCCTTTTAGTCTGGACCATTAAATTTAAAAAGCAGATCTATCAGCATCTAATGTTTCTTCAAAACACCATGTAGTGTCTAGAAAACTGAACTGTCAGACATGCTTGTCATCTACGCATATTTTGTTATTAAATATGTTCGGGCATGAGTTTTGGCAAGGTTTCTTCACAACTATCCTGAACTTTTCCTGACACCTTTTATGGCACGTAATACATCTGCAACTCAGGGCTTGGTAAGCCCTTAACTCTTTAATTATGAGCCTAGAAACTACCTTCATAATTATTGTCCTATGAGTGACATGACCTAATTCTCATACCAAAGCCCAGAAATTCACGCTGCAGGTGCTTCACTTTGGCTGCTTTTTCAATAGTTTTTGCTAGTGTAGCTTGCACTCTGCATTTTTATGTCACCTTCCAGTACCTTGCTAGGTGACATTGGTGATACTGGCTGCACTCAGTTTGCCTATAATGTGCCCTGTATGGCACGTGTTTAACTGGGCGACTGATTTCCTCCTGCAAAAGTTTAGTATTGGAGCTTGTGTAGCACCAAGTAAAGCCAGAAACCTTTTCTTTTAAAACAAGTGGGAATTGTTTAAGTACTGCAGAAAATAAAATACCAGTACCTGTGTAGCCAATGCAACTAATGTGCTAAAAATCCCATTTTAAAAATGAGCTAGAAATGGACTCAGCGTCTTGCCAAAGGCTGCAGAGGAAATCGGTGCCAGAGAATGAACAGACTCTGTGAATCCCAACGCTATAACCTCAGCGTGATCACTTTGAAACGTTCGTTTTCCTCTATTGGACTATTTTTAAAGGAAATAGTGAAACAGGGAATTCGGTTCTCTTCCTTATGGCCTGAGGGAAGAGGTCAAGAAAAAGGTTTGTCTGATTTAATTAATTTAATAAAAGTGGAATTACATACAAGGTTGTATTCATGAAATTTCTATACAAACCATAAATCATGCATATATATATTGTTCTTTTTTTAAGTTAGCTAGCAATGATACTATAAACCAAAATAGACTAGGAGGCCCTTCCACCCTTCAAAGGTATTGAAAGTTCTGTCTGCTCATGCCACGTATATATGCACTTATGTCCACACACAGTTTTATGCATGCCTACATATATCTAAACAAGAATAAAAGAATAAAGGCTTTAAAGTGAGATCTTGTACTTCACTACTAAATATAGTTCTAGACCCCTTCACGTTCATTTAGCACTGTGTATGAAGTAGATGACCTTACTGAAAAAAAAAAGTTTTTATTCTTCCTTAAATCTGGAGTTGCTGGCACAACCCCACCAGCCAACAGTGTCCTGCTGAACATGTGCAAATGGCACAAGGTGTTAAGAGATACAGGCCACGAGGCCAAGAAGTTTAATGATGGATTTATTAGTGAAAAGTGTATGCACTTTTCTGAAGTACTATTCAAACTTCAAGCTCCTCTTAAAATTGCTGTTTAAAAAAAGAGTTCAGTACTGCAATAGAGGAACTCCAAAGAGGAGCCCAAGCGACCCTTCCTGCATGACGAATTATGGAAAAGTTCCAAATCAAGTTGTAAACTTTATCTCTGTGTCAATAACAACCATCTAACCATGTAGCTGCTCTCTAGTTTTATACTCCGAAGGCGGGAGAGCTGATTTTGCAAGAACAGCTTTTTTATGGTTGTACTTTTCCACACATTATTCTTGATAATTTTTGATGAAACTTTCTGGGGTTCAAGACCAGCACCACCTGGAATCTTGTTTAAAGAGAGCAAAGTATTTTCCTACCTCTTCCCATGCAGCTGAATAATTACTGTAGGTTGGGTGTCTCGGTGTTAAATGGCACCGCTTCAACATCCGTGCATGTCAAAAATCGGAAAGTGAGGAGGGTTTGAAAGGTTATCGCTGCTTCCCCTCGAATTCCTGTGCGCTGAGATCCGTCGGAGATGGCGGCCTCCTGCAAACCAGCGTTTGACAGCTTCACTCAACGTCGGGACCCGTCAGCTCCCGGGGCAAGCTGACAGCTCTCAGGCAATAAAGTAAACAAGGGATTTGGAGCGTCAGAGCAGGAATGCTTAAAACCATTCCTAATATTTCTCCTATTCATAACATGTCACCAAGCCAGGGAAATTATGAAGGCAGCAAGGCTCCGTTTCTTGTGTATCCCAGATGGCATCAGCTGCGTGAGCTAAGGCTTTGAAGAACCCCAGCATCGGACTTCCACTGAGTATCCTCCACTTTTCTTCCACTCACAGTATTTCTGGTAATAATGAAAACTTAAGGCTTGCTCTTCACATGACTTTTTTTTTCCAGATGTATTATGTACTGGTTTCACTAAAAAGGGTGTCTCAGCAGTGAATAAGAAGGAAATTGAACTAAGAGCTGCTTTTTAAGGCCCTATATGACCACATTATAGGTTTTTTGTGTGATAATATATTTAGAGGATGCCTCACTAGTAGCGCCCAGGAAAACTGCAGACACTTGGGTTATGCAATTTTTCATCTCTAATGGTCCTGGAGCCTGAGGGTTGTTCACTACATGAATCGAACCACTTATATATTTGAACATGGACTGAAAGGTATGCTTTCTGCAGTAGTTACTTGTATCACATTTGCGGGAATTGTCTGAGACATCCCAAAAAGCTTTGTTTTCTGATTTTTGGTGGATCTCTATTCCTATAGTCTGACTGTGTTGATGTGTCTCCAATTGAGTGCCCAGAATGATTAGCTGCTTTTAAGAACCTTACCTGGTTCTTTGAAAACCTTTGTGGGGGTATTTTTGTATTCCAAACAGGGGAAGAAATGACAGTATGTCCAATGTAGGATACTATAGGTATATGTAACATAGAACTTTTATTATAGTTCTCAGAAAAAATAGTTCAACATTAAGTACAGAAAATCTTTTGGCTAATTTCTAGACCAGTGCGACTGTTCCTTGCACATCTATTTTGAGAATTCCTGCTGCTAACACACCTAGTTCTGACCCCTTTTTTAACTGTGTGGCATGTGCATGACAATAAATTACCTGTTGTCGTTACTGAAAATGACTAATGGTCTGTTACCCTTTTAGGATGTTATTTAAAAGTCATTTTTCTAAAAGAAGAACTATATTCCCTCCTGAGGCAATGCTTAAAAAGAAAAAAAAAAGAACCCTGCATTAACTCTTGCTGCTCCATGCTATTATAGGAAGTTTGAAGCTGAGAATTTCTAACAACAATAGTTGCTGTATAGTGCAGTTATAGCAAAATTGGTTTTTGATTTTTTTTTCTAATAAGGATGACTCACTGGACACCCAAGTAGTGTAAATCTGTAGTTCCATTTTTAAGGAATATGATCTAATATACGCTAACCGAGGGAAATTACTACTCCACACTAAGTAGAATTACTACTCCATTAATTCACATTTTAAACAGAACCCTGAACAAATGCACTTCAGCAGCCACTTGTGCTTGCTAAAAGATTAAAGGTTCTGAACCATGTGAAGAAAGGAAATCTTTATAGATTGCTAGCTAATGGCTGTTTTCTTTACTGTTGAACTCAGTGAATTGAATTGTAATGGACTGGACTGACTCCACATATGGAAATTACAAAGAACTGGATCATTCTTTTTACAGATGAAAATTTAATCATTCTAGAAAGTAGCTATACGTTTCAAAATGCTAAAGTATAATGAAATACTTGAAATTCTCCTGTGTCTTTTAGCACAACATTGCTTGTTTATGTATCCTTTCTCTACTTCCCTTTAACAGTATTATAGTTAATATGAAAGTATTTTGTTTGCTATCGCAAATCAAGGGTTATGTTTGTACCACCACATAAAGACCATTTATTTTGCATCGTGCTAACTCAAAGTACGTGGTACCTGCAGCTCGCAACATTCATGGACACTCAGTGAATGGTTCACATTAGTTTCAGTGTAACCGATGTGTAAGGAAGGATTGTTTTAAAGAAATAAAACTGCCTGGGTTCCTCTGCAGTGCTCTTAAGGCATCCCTAGTCTAGGCAGTATTCTCAGATGCATGTCTCTTGCAGATATCATCATCAGAAATTCAGACATATCACAGCCACTCAGGTAAACCAGCAGAAGGGCAAAGGCAATTTCCATGGCTAAAACTGCTATTACTGTGCAAGACTGTACGGGGAGCAGTGGGAGTTAATCACTGCAACAGGAACAGACAGGGCTAGTTTGCCATAATAAGAAGCCACCAAATCACAGCTCTGTTAAACTCTTCAGTGTTTTATCATGAGCAGCTGTCAAACTCTTATAATTTCATGATTAATACATTACGGAGCAATTTCCTTCTTTATTCTGTCGCCTGTGGCACTTTTTTAAACTAGAAGTGGCATTGATAATATGTAAAGTGAGCTATGTGCGTGCATACATAAATGTATAAAACAGCAGAGAGAGGAGGAAATAAGCCTAGGAGGGGCTGCCTTCTTTCGAGTGTTAGGTCCTTCCTTCTACCATGTCCCTTGGCTGGTAAAGCAGGGTGGAGAGCAGTGTTAAAAACTGGCATAAAGGTAGATAAATATACGTCAGTGCCTGTGATGTATTCCCCAAAGTCATGTTTGTGAAGAGCATTGCAAGAAATAGCCTCGGTGCCATCTGTTCCTGCGGGAAAAAGGAAAATGAGAAAGAATTATTATAGATTTGTGTATAGTCAAGCTTGTGGATGTAAGAGATCATATAATAATTGCTCAGTCTCTTTTGCAGCGTTTTCAAGTGAAGGCAAAACTGTATGTTTTTCATGTGCTTTTCGCAGGAATGCTGCAGCTGCTGCCACGGCGTCAGAAAAGTCATGGTGCACATGAACCACTCTGTGTGACACCAGGTGACCACTAAGTTTCTTGAAACGGTGGCCATTGAGACCCCTGTGGGCGATCCCTGAAAGGCCCCTGGGTACTTCGCCATGCGAACTGAGAACCAGCTAATGAGGGTGATTGGAAAATCTCTGGCTTTTATGTTGGGATTTTTTTCCTTAAATCATAATGAATGTCATCGGAAAGCACTGCTGAACAGGTATTACAGGCTGTAACAACCGCAGAGCTGCTCTTAACTGGAGCAGCCTCCTGCCAGGGCAGGATTTCCATCTTTTGGGAGATATTTCAAATCAGCCTGCAGTCTGGGACATTTTGTATTTGTGACTGTAGAAGTTCACTTGTTTAAGACTGTTGGTGAGTTTCTTATTTTATTTTTTTAATATTAATAATTTTTTAAACCATGGAAGAAAAGTTCTGCCCGAGATTATGTCTTTTGGAATTCCTAAAAAGTTCCCTGAGAAGGGCTGTTTCATGACAATATACTTAGGCAATAGGACATGACAGCTAGTGGTTTCAAGGTTATTATTGTATGTCTAAGGTGGCATTATAGGCATGAGGCTGAAGGGCAAGTGGCTTTAATCACCCAGTAAGTGCAATAATCCCTTTGATATGTACTGTCTGGAGAACCTTATTGAAAAGGAATTTAGGAACAGTATTAAGGGGAACAGACAAACTGGTAGATGTACTAAACCTGAATATCAACACGATGTTAGAACATCACTGACAAGGACTCAAAAAGCTCTATTTGCCTAAAGTGTTCTTAAGGACACCCTGGAGGAATGATTTTTAAAAAGGAGCAAAATATTGCAAAGATTTCTTGCATATTTGGGGTTATATTTTCCTTAGATATTTGTTTTTATGTACTTTAAGCACATAGATATAGGGACTTTAAAGTGAGTCACTTCATCTGTGCAGGGCCAGTGAGAGGACAAGGGGTAACGGGTACAAGTTGAGACACAGGCAGTTCCACCTCCATGTGAGGAAGAACTTCTTTACTGTGAGGGTGACAGAGCCCTGGAACAGGCTGCCCAGAGAGGCTGTGGAGTCTCCTTCCTTCTCTGGAGATCTTCCAAACCCACATGGATGCCACCCTGTGCCACGTGCTCTAGGTGTCCCTGCTGGAGCAGGGGGTTGGACTAGATGATCTCTAGGGGTCCCTTCCAGCCTCAGTCATTCTGGAATTCTGGGAGCCTGGATAAAAATGCTGACAACCTAAGAATGCTGCTGCAAGCACCTTCTAAGCAGGACCGTCCCAGAAGGCAAACCCCAGGGATCCACAGTCCTGGTTCATGTGGGTACCTTCATCTTGGGCGCAGCTCTCTGAAGAAGAGTTCCTTCTTATGGCACGGGAAGTTTAATAAACTCAACCCTGGTGTGGTTTCCATTTCTCTTTCAACAAACAGAGCTGGGAATTGAGCTATAGTCCTCAAGAGCGATGCAGAGAGACATGCCAGATTGCTGAGCTACTTCATTGACCTAGTAAAATATTTTGCTTGGTACTAAAAGAAGGGCATAAAACATGGTTGTTTGCATATGAAATGGTTTATGGAAAGTTATAATTTTTCAGAAGAACATAATTGTGTGAATTTTTTAAATGCTAAGCAGTTTTGTGCTAATATGCCATTAAGTGGAGAAATCCAGTGCCAACCAAAATGTTGGTAACATGTTTTTCATATTTACAGGTCTGAAAATGTTAGCTTTTCCTTGGCCTCCTTTATGTGTATTAATACATTAGAATAATGACCCAAATGTAAACACGAGAGATGAAAATATTTGCTGTGTCTCAAAATGTAATTGTTCTGTGCTGTTCCGCAAAAGACTATTTTGCTGAAGTGGCTCTTGCTTGAACTCAGATTATGTTTGCATGTTTTGTGCTATGGACTAAATGCTTTCCCTTTTACTTGAAGCCTGCATTGACTGTGTAATTACCATTCTCCAGTTTCCATTTGGACGTTTGGAAATCAAGGTTCTCCTGTCACTGTGTTTTAGTACATATGGGCTGAGCAAGGGAAATCTTAATGCTGGGAGTGGGTGTGGACTTGCTCTTTTGTTTTGCTAAAGGAAAGGGATAAAAGCTTAAACCTGAAAATGAAAATTGATGAGAATTTGACCTTGTGTTGTTTTGCTTTGTCTTTCAAGAAAATTTATGGCAGGGTAGTGTAGAGGGGCTGCTGTTCCCTTCAAAGAAAAGAAATGTATACTAAACAGAAAATCTATTATTTGAACAATACTTGAAGAATTAAATGTTTTCCTAAGTACAATTCATAAAATTCTCACTCTGAAGAAAGGGTTAAAAAAAAAAATCCTAGCTAAAGTTTCCCTAGGGACAGGATAGTCCAGTTCTGAAAAAAGTCATTGTTATGGTAGTAATAGGATATGCCCTAAGCTTGTTCTTAAGTCTTATTTTCTTTAGTGCAGGTTGAGAAAGTTTTTCTCCATACCTCTCCATGCAGTTGCTCTGGCAAAGCTGTGCGGGCCTTCGTAACAAGGAAAAAAAGGCTCTTCCTGTAAAGGCAAGCCCATGCCAAAATAAATAGGGTGTTCAGCAAATGGTATGGATGGTAATTTCTTTTAAGTGTGCGTAAATATAAGTATATGTAAATTTATGTGCATGTGTAAAATATACATGTATTGTGTGGATCTGAGAGTATACATGACTGTGTATGTACAAATACTTAAAATGTATACGTCCTGGAGGCTGTATAATCGATGCAAGCATTCCTGGCAACTGCTCCCTTAGCACAGCCTGCCCACCAGCCTTTACTGCACAGTCTGGAGATGCAGAGCAGCGTGTGGGGACACACAAGCTAATTTCTTAATAACGATAGAGTTACTGAAGGCAATGCGAGCTCTTGGTGCCTGAAAGAGCCAGATGAAAATGGCATGGTCTAGTGATTAGAAGGTTTTAGTAGGAAATAATACTTTTCTTGTCACAGGCCGGCACTGGCAGAATGAGTGCGGCAGCTGGAACGCATATGCAGAGTGTTTACTGGAGCGGCTCTTACACTTTCAGACAGAAGGAAATCCTGTGCAGGATTGGAAAGTGCAGAGAGTTGCCACCAGGGAATAGGCTGTCTGTGTGTCTCCATGAAATAAAAGCTGTGCGGACCACAGGCCCTGCAGTGGGTACTTCCTGCCCCGTTTTTTGCAGCAGCTCAAGATTTCTTTTTCTTTTCACGTTTTTTTTTGTTGTTGTTGTTGTTGGAAGATATCAAACACAGTGATATTATCAACAGAAATGCTGATGAAGCTCAGGATTTACTTTCTATCAAACTTCAAAAATCCTATTAAGGGGCTTTGCTGTTGTTGTTGTAATTTTTCTGTTTGGCAAAAGGGGAATCTGGAAATTTTGCCATCTCAGGTCACAGAGATTGATCTTTCTAGGCTAATAAGACATCTCATATTACTTGAGGCATTTTTTTTCAAAACTGTGGAGGTTTCTTACCACTGCGAATGCTGACTACTGTGAGCAGTAGCAAATCCCAGCATATAAAAGTTGTTAACGCAGGGAGTGTTTGATTGTTTGCTGATGTATAGCAATGCCCAGTATCTGCTAATGAATAAAAAAACACATTTCATTAACCAGATAACTTTAAAAATCGTAAATTAACGGTGTGTTTATGTGACAGATTTGTGGGAGGGTTTTCAAATACAATTACCGTCAATCTGGCTACAGCCAAAATAAATTTTATGAAAAGTAAAACAAACTGTTGCATAGACAAAGTAGGCCTTCGGGGCCTCATGCAATAATCTATGTTTTCTTATTTAGATGTGGATAATATTTCTGTTCGTTGCTTGTCCAGATAGAATCTCAGTGTATATAACATTGCCGTTAAAGCTAAGAAGAGTCAACATACGCCACAACCCAAAGGGGACGGAAGGAAGAAATGAAAGAAAGAAATGCATATTTAAATTTTTTGCTTCAAATAAACAAGCCATGCTCAGGTAACCACATCAGGCATGGTGCCGTTGTGAAGGATAGAATTAAATATAATAGCTTTAATTCCAGAATGGTGACTTTTCACAGAAATATGTGGTCATGTTTGGGTGTATGTTCTGCAAGCCCCAGATGCTGCTGTCACTGCAAATAAAATTGCTATTAGATTCAAACTTTCCGTGAAGTTCCTGCGTATGTTCCTTCTTTTACTGAACGGAAATGTCAAATTTAATCAGAGGAAGGAGAGAGGCTGGCGCCCGGTTTCAGGCGCACGTAAGCAGCGCTGCCGCGGGAGCTAAGTGCTCCGCGGCCCCTCTGGCACCATCTGCTCGGGAAGGGGCTCCACGGCGTGGGATGGGGAGCGGTGCCGGCAACCCTTGTGGAAGAGGTCCCAAGCGCCACCCGGGCCGATGCCCGATGGACCTCATCCACCTGCCTGGAGCACTGATGGGAAAGGAGTTACATTTCTGCTTGCGAAAACCATATTGGTAATTTCTGATAGTTTTCTTGACAGTGTTTGGCAAACACATTTTAAGTTTTATTTTATTTTTTTGCCTAAAGATGGACTTCTAGATTGAGCCGAAGACATGCCACAATCTCTAATTCACAAGTTCAAATGTATTACACATTGCTGCCAAAAAATATGCTTTTGCACTATTCTCATTATTGGTTTCCAGTTAGTGCAATGGGAGCATGTGGCTGTCATTCAAACAGATGCAAATCTCTGGCATTGAAAATATATCCAGGGGTGTCTGTTTTTTTAAAGGGAAATATACCCCCTCCTACTAGTGCATGGTTTCTTGATCAGATAAAGCCCATCTTGTGCTAACATTTAAATTAAATGAACTGCATTCTGACCCAACAATAACAAAATCAAATCCATTCATTGCCAGGCATTATAAGCTCTTAAAATATATTTAGACAGTGCGATGATATTAATAGGGAGGAGGATATCTGGTTTCGGTCGACAAAGCAAACCGCACAGTGCAAAATGAGAAGTACTGTGCTTACTTGCTTCAGAAAAAAATGGGAGAAAGAAGCTCTATCAAATATTATATGTATAAGCTAATACATTTATGTGAAGACTTTCACTAGAAGATCTCAAAAATTCTTCATGAGGGGTGTTGAGGTAAGGTTGAGGTAAAGAGAGATTAAGCAGTTTGGACTCAGACTAGAAAAAAAAAAAACTTTTTCCAAGGTGTATGCAAAGGATCTTTAAGAAAGTAACTTTTCTTTGAGTAAGTTTTCTTGTTCACATTAGGTGAACAAATTGCTAAACTCCACTAAAATTTGGTAAGACATTGAACAAAGTTTCAGTGTGTGCTTGCCACGCTCTTAAAGTCTTTCAGCAGAGATGTTAAGCATTTCCACTAGTGAGGATGGACTTTTAATGTGGCTGCTAGTGACAGACTTGGGAATAAAACTTGATTTTCTTTATTCAAGTCTGTATTACAGATAAACTCGCATCCACAAAACACAATGTGCTGACATACTGATAATTAAATTTTAAAGCAGCTAGTGGAAAACAATGTTAAAACATTATAATGTATTTGACAGGAAGGCTCTTTCCTGGCTTATTCATTATTGTCATTAAATATATAGATCCTGCCTCCTCTGAGCAGGATGATTACTCTACTGAATGCTACAATCTTTTGACTAAAAGAGTGGACTACACAAATGAGTTTATTCTAGCTCTGGTGATTTCCTGTTGGCTTCTGACAATGCAGCTGCATCACCGATTTCCCTTGTCATTCCTGTCATCTTAGTAGCAAACTTTATGATTATAAAACTGTCAAATATGTTTCTCATTTATGGTCTTGGTTTTGGTATTCACCATCTGCCTAACGATGGTGAATGGATTCTTTGCATAGTCAACTTCAAGTAAGGATAAACTGTGTGAGTTAAAGTCATCCAGTCCAGAAAGCTCATTCATTAGTAAAGCAGGTAAGTTATTTGGCAGAAACCAGAATCTTTCTCAAGGAATTAAAGCTCAGTTAGGTAATGTCTTCCATGCACAAAAACTACATGGAGGAACAACTAGAGCATAGACTTGCCTTGGAGTTGAGATCATCCAATCAAGGCTGTAAAGCCTGGATGCCCAAATATTTACCATGGAAACAGACTCTGGAGCAGATTTCCCTCTTGGTATTACTGTGCTCCTGTGACCCCATAAAGGAAGTAGTTAGAATTCTTTGTAAGGAATTTGTGCTGCTCTTAACTAAACAAGAATTGAAACACAGGTCACCTAAATACGATTCATTCAAAAAAGTGGGTGAGTTATTGGTTAAGTGGTCACTCAGGCTTGCTTCTGAGCTGTACCAAGTACTACTGTGTAAGGTTATTCTCATAATGCCAGAATTTGCTATTTATGAACATATTCTTTTGGTAATGGGGTAGAATACAGCAGATAGGTGTGATGGGATGTGGTCCTATGACACATCCTCTCCACCTCTAACCATAGCTATTTCAACAGAGTGTTGCACCACAAGGGCAAAGTAGATAGGTGGGCTCGTCTTCTGGACAGGAGAGTTTTGTGCACAGAGGATTAACATTCCATGACAGCAGGCCTATCCTCAGATCTTTCAGCATGTTTGCAGCCCACCTCATTGCCCAGGGAGTTCACTGATTTGCCTTAGGCACACACGAGATAGATAGATTGATTATTATTCTCTTGTGTTCTCCCTGCCTTGTTGTCCAATCTATCCTTTTTCACAGGTATCCTGAGTTAAAGGCAAGCATATATTGTGTCAGGAAAACGTTTTTCTGTTGATAGATAATTTTACTGAGGGGAAAACACCTGTGGAGGGCCCACTGTAGTAGAACACTCCACCTGAAGGAAATCCAGCATCTTTTCTGGCTGAGAGTCATATTCTTCCTCGGGCAGCCATAAGGTCAGTAAAGAAAATAGAAATAGGACTATGCACTACTAACTATCTGGTGAGGGAGACCCTTGGTCAATACTTGATCTTGCTGAGGTAAGATACAGCCTAAGAATTGGTAAGCTTGCTAGATGTAGGCTTTCAAGTAATCATATAGTTTTAATAGTGCCTTCTCTAAGAGGAAATGGCATAAGACTGTTGAAGCAGTAAATCAACAATCAACAAGCTCTGCATTTTGTTTTCAGCTAATATTTAATGTCTATCAAAGAGTTAAATAAAGTAATTTTTTTTGTCAATTACCATTTTCTTAGCTATTTACAGTATCCAGTTGAAATATTAGTAATTCTTTCATTAATTTGGTAGGAAAAAAAATGCAGAACATTGCTCATGGCATAATTTTTGATGTATGGTTCCAGATGTAAGGAAGCTGTATTGTATGTTCTGAGGTTTTCCTATTGAGCATTTCTGAGTAGGTCTAAAAGATACAGTATGGGGTGCAAGAGAGGTATTTTTGACACAATAGGGTCAGAGAAGTTAAAGACACGTTCTTTGTTGGCAATTTTGGCAGAAATACTAAAACACAATGTGGGAACTGCAAACCTTATGACATTCAGTAAAATGTGAAATGCTTCATGTTTGTAATATATGACTTGATGTCATGTATATGAGTTGGTAGCTTTTGCACGATATATAACGAATCTCACTTTTCATCTGAAGTACAAAAAGATTTTCCAAGTATAAATTATTCAAGCTTGAAGTGCTGTGTAAATATTAAACTTCTATTGTTCTCGTGTAAAAAAAAAGTTCATTTCATGATGTTGCAAATAATTCATCCTGTATTCTTAGTTTAATGCCTTTTTACATTAATGTAAGTCATTGTGGGGGGGACACAAACTTTTCATATCAAAATCAGGGATACAAGAAAGCAAAGTAAGAAATAAGCAGGGAATGAATTACCCAACTGTGTCACTAGAACTTGAAGCTCAGTTATAGTTCCCCACTACTTTGCTGGGTCTTTTATCTGCTGCTCTTGCATGGTCTGCAATAAGTATAAGTAGACCTTCTTGCTTTTGTTCTTTTGGCTTCCCTTGTTGGAAGGTAGTATTGTGCCTTGGGACTCAGCATCTTGGGAGTTGCTAATATAGACATTGCAGAAACAAAATGTCAATAAACCTGCTGTTTGTAATCGTATTCATATTTATATTCATTGCAAATCCACAGAGGTGGTTCATCACTGATATCTACTGTAGCAGTGTTGCAGGGACAATATTGCAAAGCTCAATGTGAGTTCTTCTTGGAATGGAGGTGATTAGAGCCACAAAAATGATTAAGAAAACAAGGACTGTTTTGCCTCAAGAACAGAAGACTAATGGGTGAAAGGGGTGTCATATCAATATGTATAAACATCTGATGGAAGGGAGAAAAGAGAACCACACTCTCCTCAGTGGTATCTGGTGAAAGACTAAGAGGCAGCAGACATAAACTGAAGCATAGGAAATCACACTTACACCTAAGTAAAGCTACTTTTACTGATCAAATGGGTGATCAAGTGTTGGAAAAGTTTGCCCAGTGAGGTTGACTATCCATCCTTGGAGATAGTCAAACTTTCGACAATTCCTAAGCAACATTCTTATGATGTTTTTTCTTATGCTTTCACACCAAAATGTCTGCCTTCATTCTCCATTTAACATTTCTATTATAAATCTCCACAGCCCAGCACAGTTTTTAGCTTAGGATGTCTTTGGAAGTATACTAATATCTGTATCTACAGATTTAATAGCCTTCAATGAACCCTTTATTTTCTCTTATTAAATTGTTAAAATTTTTTTGGGACATATTCGGAGTATTTTTTCTCTTCTGCAGCGTTGCATGGCAATTAATTTACTAATTAATTTCCTGTGAGAGGGAAAAAAAAAAAAAACCTTCCTCTTATTTATGTTACAGCTACTGCCTGAGAGTTTAGTTTGGCATTCCTTGAATTTTTGTGTCGTGAGAAATAACAAGTAACTCATCCATATTAATCTTTCTATTTCAATCATAATCTGAAGACTGTAGCCTATCTTCCATCAGTCATTTCCCTTCCAGCCTGAAGAGTCACAGTCCATTGCCTTTCTTCTCCAGAAGCCATACCATGTCATTGATTGTCCTACTTGCTTTTCTTTGTTCTTTCTCCACTCTGCTGCCTGATTTTGGAGATGTAGGAGCTAAAGGTGTACACAACATTCAAGACAAGGGTAGTCTGTGGGATTGAGCTATGGCATAATGTTGTATTACTGCCTAGTTGCCTATTCCTTTCCTACTAATTTCTAAAATTCTATTTATTTTTTCCTTTTATGGGCACTACGATCTGATGAACTTAATCATACAAACTTCAGAATCTCCTTTGTCATGTTTGCTACTTAGCAGCCCATGAACGTAGACATTCCTCCCTGGATTTCTTTGCAAGTATCAATATTGATTTTTTTTTTCCTGTCATCACCCAATCACTCTATTCTTTTACAATTCTTTGCAAACTTGTTTTTACTGCCAGAAGAATTCAGAATCATCAATGAACTTTTAAACTTCATTATTTGTTTCACTTTCTAGTTATAGATATGTCAGCTAACACTGGTTCTAGCTCATCTATTCCTTCAAAGAATCAAAATAAATCTGTGCTGCATTGCTACACTCTACCAAAGGGACCTATGTTGACCTTCCAAATAAACTACATATATCCATTTGGCCACATTGTGACTGGTTTCTACCAATTTGTTTGATAAACAAGTCATATTTCCTGATCTACAGTTTCCTGTTTCACTCACCTACATCTGCAAAACAGTCAGGTCATGTCTGCCCCCTTCTCTTGCTATGGTAGCGACAGGTTCAAGCAATTAATTCTATACCACAGATAACAGCTTGAGAATTTTGTATTTGAGTTTGTTTTGAACTCTTCAAAGAATGTCACCTCCTTCTGCCAATTTGTTGCTATTTGCTTTAGTGATTTACCCGAAAAACTTTTCTCCTGACATTTAAGTTTGAGACATTTCTTCCAGCTCATTCTCTTGAAAAGATCCTCTATAAATTTTTCCAAAATAAATAAGAGGCAATATCTTTTCTGCTGTGCTGTGCAATTACTCTTACGATGCTGTGATTGTCTATCAGCCCTAGAGGCTCTCTGGCAGGCTCACTGTCTGTGATCTTTTTGAGAATGATTTTTATTGTTAGTTTTTACCTTTTTAGAAAGTTGTTCATCTAGGTTACTTTTGCCTGTTCTTACTCTGTTTTTGCTTTTGACTTGCTCTAGTTTATGCTGTTTTCTAATTTCCTCCACATTTTGAAACATGTCCTCATGCTCTTAATATTATTGTATACTCTGGGGCATATCTATACCAATGTTTATTTTGGTTATTTCAAAAGCCACAGCCAGTGATACATTTTTATTCTGAATCTCTAAAATATAGTCTGTAAATAATTTCTGTACCACTTGTGAGTAACTTCTGTTCGTTTTTTTTTTATTATTTGTTTTTTTTTTTTTGTCTATCTTTCCCAGTAAGTATTATTGGGGTAGATTTTTGTTTTTGATTTTTAAACAACTATGAATGTATATTTTGAGTGTACTTCAAAAATAGTGTTTTGAACAAAACATCTGTGAGGTTCAGGAATAAATCAAATGTCTTCTCTTGCATGTTCTCTGACCAGTTGCTTCAAGAACTCTGATTTACAGTGTCTAAAAATGTAGTTACTGCATGAAATGGCATTTGTCCATCTTCTTGAAGTCATCAAAGTGCCTTGATATAGTGTGTTTCCTTCACCTTCACTGCCTCTGAGCTCACTCAGCCGCCACGGAAGGCTAATAGGGTTGATAGGGTAGGCCTACTGTCTTTTACCAAGTTTCTGAGATGCTTTAGACCTTGCTTTCCTCATTTAAAAACAGAGCTTCTGGGTCATTTTTCTTTGTATACTTCGAGCTCTTTTGTGTACTTCAAGTACTTCAAACCTGCCGATTAAGAGGACAATTATATGACTAATTATGGTACAGGTTGTCTAGGTACACATCTTCTGTTAAGTAAGGGTCTTGAGAGATAAGCTGGCTTCTCTTGGATTAGAAAGGGTTACATCAGATCTCTATATAGCTTTCAACTAAAATTAGTCAAGTTGTTTCCAGGACAACTGAATCCTTCAGAGATAGACCGGTTTATGTAATCGTATCCTTATAGTGGACATAATTAAAAAGAGATATTCGAAAGTGTTTCCCAGCTACCAATGGTTCCATGAGCACTCTCTAAGCTGGAGGTAATTTAAGCTAAATAGTAGGATATACTGAGAAGACAATGGAATTAGGAAAAAATATTTCCCAGTGAGACATAGATATTTCTCTCAAAACTCACAGGTGTTGCCCAGAATACTCATCAGTTCAGAATACTCATCTTGTGTTACCAAAACATCTTTGGACTATTACATGATTCAGCAAAAACTTTGGAAGCATCCTGACTTTTTTTTAATATTGAGTAGTATCCTATCTGATAAGTAATTTGAGTGATGTCGTGGGCGAACTTGGAAACAGGATTTTTCGGTGAAAACCACCCAAGCCCACAGATGAAGACAGAACTATGGTCATTTATTTCCTTTATGCCAGTATCTATTCATAAATCTATTCAGTCAAAGTAAGTGGGAAGATTTGGCCCAATCATTATGTATTTAATTCAATTTTCCATTAATAGGAAAGATAAAGATTGATATATGAAACCTACCTGAAAAACTTTAGACCATTTGAAACTGTTGATGAAAAAGACACACTCAGGCTCAAAATGAAACCGTATATCTTTGTCAAAGGGATTCTTCTTGGATATAATTCCCTAAATTCAGCATTTCACTGACTCTTCCAGTAAGTATGAACAAGATGAAGAGGTTAGGGAATACAATTCTTTAGGGCCCTTGAGTTCAGAAAATGGTCAAAACTGTCTGCAAAGTAGTTTTGGAGGGAATGAGCAACATGTCACTGAATATTGCACTGAAGGAGAAAATGAGAACCTATTTCCAGGCTCAACCTGGCTTGCTGCTTCCTTGTAATAAGAGACCATTTCAACATAGGCAGCTTATAAATAAAGTCTTCTCTTTGAATGTGGAAATTATTGCACATGTTGTGTAATGTATATGCTAAATAAAAAAGTCTCCTTGTTGGATTGGCAGCGTGAGGCTGCTACATTAGCTCAACAGCAGACCTGTGGGCCCCTTGGCCTCATCCCACCAACCCTTGCTTGGCTTGGGCAGTTAATTTTGAATTTGGCATGGGCACAAATTTATTTCAGTCAATGTTTGTTAGCTTCTAGCTGGTGGATGGAAAATACTGCATTTGAATCCCAAACCATGACCTCCTGTGTGGAACTCCAGCAATGAGTTAAAACCAAGAGCAGGAGAAAATGAAAAGTGTGGTATGTATGTATTCCAGCAATTTAAGATAAGATAGCTTTAGCCAGATAAAATACTCACTTGCAGAGCCCACAAGATAAAATTCTGATCCTACAAGATTCTGTGTGTGACTGGGCCCTAAAATTCCTTACCAGCAAAGGCACTTTGAATTGGATTTACAAAGCAAAAGGGGTTAATGGAAAAAGATTTTGCTGGGCCTAAGTTGCTGGAAATTAATCTCTATTTCCCCTTCAGTCACAGCTTGCTGTCAGGTGCTTTCAAGGACTTTTCTTTGAGCATGTGCAATTTTCTTTTTTTCTTTTATTAAAAAGAAATTGACTGTGTTTCTGCACTACTAGTTCTATCTACCCTTCAGCGATTTTGCCCTCTTGCCTAGTTCTTTATTTTGTAGATGACTAATATTGTCTCTCCTCATCTTTCTCACCCTTTTCCTGCTTCCAGCTCTCATAAACACTGTCACTGCTTTGGTTTCTGTGGCCCACATAGGCTTTGACCAGACTAACAGTGTTACAGAATCATTATGCCATTGCTATGGAAGAGAAGAAACTTTAATAATAAGCTCCTCTTACAAGAGGAGTAAATCTTTCAAAGAAACAACAAATGATCTTGCTTTGTTTTGAAATGTCTTCTGTTTTTTGTTTGTTTGTTTTTCAGTTAAACCCTGTGTTTTTCCTGCGTTGTTAATGTTTTCAGGTGCTGCTCTTATTTTTTTACAGTGTTATGACCTTAGAATTCATCAAAGCAGAATAGCTAAAATCAATTTAAAATCATAGCATGAGCTGTGTGAATAAACTTTTTCATTTACCTAACCTCGGAGCCTTTAATGCTTCCCTGATGAAGGCATTCCCTCATGTTCCTCTCCACTTGTGACTTATTGCTGCTACTGTCATGCACTTGTAACTCTCCTGTCTTCGATCTTTTTCTCCTCCACAATGACTTGGTGAGAGAACAGAAGGCTCAAAGGCAAAGCTCAGTTTAAAGAGGGGTAATATCCAGAACATCTGAGTTACTGTTTGTCCCCTTGGAGCTGGAGTCAAGTTGGAGAAAAAATACAGATAGACAGTCTGACTAACCAGTCAGACATAGTTAGCTAAAATCACTAGTAACTTGTGTGAAGGTAAAATCAGCCATATTTCTTCATCTTCCAACAAAAACAAGATAGCTTGAATGCCTTTGAATGTTAATATACATGGCTTAAGGTTGTAAAGGTTGGTATTTGCTACAAACGACCGCTGCTCAGCTCTACTCTCAAATGATTTAAGAGCATAATTTTTTTTTTCAATACTGCAGAGGCACAGAAGGGGTAGTTATAGTCCTTCTCAAGAGTATATATCTGAGTTATGTGAATCTTGTTAATTCAGCTATATTTTTCTAGGAAGTGAGTGCCCAGTCTTTTCAAGTTTGGTTTTCCTAACTACATGTACAAAGACTTGCCAATCGACTACAAGCCAGCTTTAATAATGTTTTATGGTAGCCTTTATTTTACTGGTCACTGAATTATAAGAAAGGCTCTTCTGTTAATCTTGCCAATACATCTCCCCAAACTTGCTCCAAATAACAGTATTACTTTTGTTGTCCAAATCACTGTAGTTTCTTGGACTGTATTTCCAAGTGCCTGAATTGTGTCTGATGAAAAATATCTTGAAATGTAGAGGAACTGAACTGATGAATGAATTTCAACAATATGACTGATCCTTGGTGGCAGAAAGTCATCTGAAGTGCCCAAGATTAAAGACATATGCACAAAAATGCAATTGTAAACACCATTATGTCATTTTTTTCTACTGAGACTGCTATAATAAAAGCATGTGTGGTTTACATCTTTCTCTTGAATGATAATGATATTTATTGTTGTTGCTTTCTAATAAAGATGTACCTATATACTCTTCAGTGCACTCAAAACCCAGGAACGACAGAAGCATTAGCAAGTATCTGAGATGCAAATTGCAAGTATACTGTTTTGAAAAATGTGAAGCCTTATGAATATTACATATGGGTCCAGTAAATAACCTTGAACTTTTATGTAGCTTTTAGCTCAACTGGAATGAAGCAATATACATCATCTGAAGCAAATGATTTCCTTGTAATGTGTCTGTCACAGAGACAGCATAGCTGAGCTCCTGAATACAAATAATAAATATTAATACCCAGACTTCAGTAAAACTCAGCTGATTTGTTTAGGCTATCGTCTCAGGAACTGAAGTTTGAAGGAGATGCCAATGCAATCTGATGCCAAGAGCTGAGTTTTGCACACTGCGTCTCAAGTAACTTTTGCGATCCAGTAAAGCAAAATGTTTTTAAAAGCAGCCTTGAGCAGTCCAGCTAATTTTCAGTATGTGGTGCATGTAAAAAACCTTTGGATGGTTTCAGTATTATTCTTTGGCACTGTGACCTTTTTATAAATGATGTCTTTTGCATTTTATATTTATGTGGAAGCTGTTTGTATCTTAGTGTTTTCAGTGGGCCAGCTTCAAAAATTTGGGGATTCCAGCTCCAGCTAAGCATTTAAAAGTTTAGATGCTTGCCCAAGGCTTATCCAGCCTCTCAAGTATGAAAACCCAGAAGGGAAACATCCTAATGGGAATAACATATTTCCCTCAAACGGAGTCTTGTAACGCATTTTGTTTTTTCTTTTTTTCACTTCCATCTTTTCTGTGCTGTGCTTGATATATGATCATCCCTTAAAGCAGACGTTAGTGCCCTCTTCCATTAGATTTTCTAAGTAATCTAAGCTGACTACTCCAGTGTATCCCAGAGATGCTAAACCAAACATGCTCTATTCAAGTTTCTATTTTTTCCCGATCCATTATATATATGTTGCATTATGTGATTTTTATGCTGGTTTATTACTTTTTACATAAATATATAATTGAAAAAATGCATCTTTCTCCTTGGGCACAGAGTCAGTAAGGTGGTTCCTACATCCAGCAGAAGCTTTTTGCAACTCTGTACATGCTGCAAAGGAAATTGTGTCTCCTTTCCAAATAAGTTTGCCCTTATCATAGGCAACTCTATCATTCCTCTGGGAACAAACTGGGAAAGCACTCTCCACTCTCCTGTGTTATTTTGGTGTGAGACTGAGAAAGAGAGAAAAGAAAAAAAAAAAAGCATTAAAAGAAATCTTTCTTTTCTCAGGCTTTCTCATTAGAATTTTCTCATATTTTCTTCTTATCGTGATGGTGGAAGTAATTTCAAGAGAATTTCTATGATGATATTTTGGTATTCTCACCGGGAGCCATTTGTAATAGAAGAAAAGTGAATATAGCTCATTAAAGGCCTAGATCTGAATCTAGATCTGAATACCTTCCAGTCTTTGAAGAATTTGCAATCTGCCTTTGAAAACTATAGCTTTAGCCAGTAAAGGAATGATGTCGGGGAGACAATGTTTTAAATTTAAGTTTTTAAAGCTGATTATTTTCTAATTAATTCCTTTGTTACTCCATCTACCCCCACCTTTGCAATGGCGCTTCAGCAGGCCTGAGCGCTGTCACCTGAGCACTGCATCACAAGCACTGGTGCACTTGGGGCAAAACCCAGTTTTCTTCCTATCTACCCATCCTCCCTGAAGCTCCAGCTCTTCAGGCAGGAGCCAGTGGTGCCCGGCCATATTCTCCTTTGTTCTCCAATGTCCTTGTTTACTAAACTTCGGCCTTTTTGTCACCCCAAAGCATGAGGTTTGGCAAATTGAGAATGCTGAAGGCTGAGCCACTTTGCCTGCCTTGCTGTGTCAGCAGGAAAAGTAGAGAGCCACTTTGTCTAGGAAGCCGTGGGTGCTGTGAGAAAATAACACCCAAGTAGGAACAGCCATTATACCTACTTTCTTTATTAAAGCACCTTATTCCTTGAGAAGTTATAAAAAAAAATAAAGTCATGAATTTCATGAATAAGATCATACTGGAAGAGTAAACAATTAGGAAAATTATTCCTCCACTTATATTTGTTTTTCTCTTTCTGTCTGAGTGGTAGCCTTAAGCCTGTATGAATTACCGTGACAGGAAGGCCTGCCAAGCTCTCCTTCTGAATAGCTCTGAAATGTCTCTGGAATCCATTCTGCGTTAGAAAAGCACAGACAGTACCTTTCCTCGAACCCTCATGAACCAGTTTGGTAAATAAAAATACGTGACCACAGAAAGAACGAAGGGAAAAAAAAAAAAAAAAGGCGCAAAGGCGCGGGGGAAGGAATATAGCTTCCAGGCAGACTAATTTAAGAAATGAGCATATACCAAGTAGTCCATGGTCATCCACAAATGATGTTGTATTTAAAAAAGGCTACTTCAGTGAAATATTTGTGCTAGAAGTGTGGGCACCCATAATAAGTGTCATATCCTGCCAACAGAATGTACATTCAAAAAAAATACTCCAAATAATAGGGATTAGGGGGCCATTTATCCTGTAATCCTGCAGGAATGGATGTTTCCTCTTTTAGACTCAGTCGGTCAGAAACTCACTACTGTAAATTGCACAGCCCTATTGACTTCTAATTTATAACAGTTGAAAACAGGGTATAAACATCTATGGCTTGAAAAACCTCACTTCTCTATCTAATGTTTTTCGTCTTTCTCTACAGGGCAAAAAACAAAATTGTATCTGAAACAGAGGTATGGGAACTATGTAGGCTAAAGGGCAAGTGACTGACTTCAATTTTCTCCCTCTGGCACATGTGTGTTCTGGAAAGACCCTTTGGCAAGGGTGTTTTTGAAGCAGAGGTGAGACTTCGCCTTGGACTTTATAGGACTCCATTTCCAGCTAGTACAACAGCCATAACTTTAGCCTCAGCTGGGGGAGTTTTCCATTTCCCCTCACCTTATTTACATTGCTTTCTTGTCATAGGCACAATCGTTTGATGAGTAAACACTGAAGGTACTACAGAAGAGAAAGAAATCAGTCTCTACAGAGTCGCTAGAGACTTTGGCTATTGCTAATTGATTCTATATGGAGAGCACTCAGTGGTGACAGGCATCAGTCGAAAGCGGGAAGGCAAAGAGTTTCTGACCTTCTTTGAAGTCATGTGTGCAGGAGCTCTTGGAAACCTAAAAAGTTTCTCTTTGCCTGCTGAGGTCTCGTGTGCCATAGGCCATGTCTGGCTAATTTGTTCTGCACATGCCAAGAGGGGTAAGGACAGAGGCCATGGGGGATGGTTTCAGAATATAGCATGAAACTTATAGCTGAGGTGGAGGGGAGATGGCAAGGCCGCTCAACCCTAGATTGTTCTCTCTTCAGGCGAGATCTCTGGTATGACTATTTGAAATACCCCTTTCCGAAGGCCTCCTTCACACACAAGAATTAGCTGGCAGAACAATCAGCTTCAAGTACAAAATGAGCATTTGTCTGGCCTTTCATTGCTGTACTGACAAGGTTCCTGGTAGAAAAGCTCTAATTCAACTGATGTGCCGTGAACAGGCAGCGTGAAGGTGGTGGTGGGAGAACACCATCACCAACCGATTGCTTCTCTACTGATGCAGTTGAGGCAACCCTGTCAGCACGGCTGGTGTTGTAGAAGCTCCCTGATGCGGATACAGCCTCAACACAGCAGCTGCCAGGGCAGTCTATGGTATAAACTGCCCCAAATCTCACTAGAGCATAACGTAGCCTTCATAACAAGTCCAGCTCTCTCCAGTGGCTCTTGCAAGCGTGCCCACAGCCTTCCTCTTCCACGGCCATCCTAACAAAGGCTTCCCCAGCTTGATACGGAGCCTGTAGGATGCCTTTGGCCTAATCGAGTCCTTTTGTAACAAAAAGGAGAATTTTTGTTCTACATGGCGGGGAAGACATCCATCCTTGGGGAAAAGGTAGCTGCTGTGTGTTGCAGCCTGGCACTGTTAGGTTTGCCTTGAGCAGTACGGCTGCAAGGCCTGCAGGGTGGGAATGGTAGAGGAGAAGTGATGCCCGCTCTTGGAGAGCAGCTCGTCCCCTCGCGGCGATGCTGCTCTAATGTACCCATCTGCTGTCGCCATCCAACATGCTGTGACAGAACCCAGCTGGGCTCGGAAAGAAAATAAATACTTTTAAGAAACTGTTGCTGATCCAAGGGACGAAACTGAGAAGTTGATAATAGCAAATGGTTACGAAATGCGTATGATTGTAATGCAGAACTTTGGCAGGCTGCTCTCATAAAAAACCAGGACATTCCTGGCATGCCAGGTAAGAGTTTGCTGTATAGTTAATGCCTCAAAAGGCTGTTTGACTTCTAAAATAAGAGCAAACCACCCTGGGTCCCATCACAGTGACCAGAGAGCAAAAAAATCCTGTCCTGCACATTTCAAATGAAGATCCTTAAGTATCATCAAGGGTGTGTTTCATGGGCTCTGGTCTTCATCTTTGGTGCTTGCATTTGTTATTGTACCCATATTATTCCAGCGAGTTAATCTAGGATGAAGCTATAACTCTGTGCTTGTGATGCTGTAACCTAAAGGTATAGTTTGAGAGAAATGTCTCTGAGTGTTGGGAGGTTTATAAAGTTGATTCCTGATTAAAAGCGGTGGTTTATGAAGAACTAACAATTAATTGGACTTAAAAGTCTTGTGTGATTTCCAAATCTACATTTTAAGTTGAATACATTTGAAAACATTTGTCTTGGACTCATGTCATGCAATTTTACTTTCTTGTAAATGGCATGATTTAAAGAGCTCTTTCCCAGTCAGTGTATTTGAAATTAACCATGAGCGGTTGCATCTCAGGAAGTTCACAGTTCAATGAGAAGTTATTTTCAGCGATAGTTTTTTAAAATTATCCATATTTTGTGATCACTTCTCCTGAACTGTGCTAGCATTATTAAATATAAAACAGACTGTGGAAGTTACATAACTGACAGTGCTGGTAAAAACCCACTGTTTTCAATGAATGGGAAATTCGGATATTTTGTAGTTTAATTTTGTGATAATAAGCATAATAAATAAATTAACTTAGAATTAATTTTTTTTATTATTATTACTGCTACTATTTTCATTTGACTTCTGCAGCAAAAATCCAGTCATTTACACAGCTTTAGTTCTGATGATGTGAGATTTCTTTTGTAAAAGTGTTTGCTTTTTATAGTATTTTATTTATTTATGTTAGTCAAAAAGCTAAAATACCTTGTCTGAAAGTGTAAATATTTTGATTGGAATTGAAGTCCTCTGCTATTCTGTAGGCATGAGAGCTGCCTCTGTGGGTAGGCTCTCCAGCCAGGTGACATCTAATATGCTCTTTGGCCAGAGCTTTTCCAATAAGCCACTCTGTAAAAGGGGAAACTATGGTGCAAGAACCTGTCAGGTGAAGATATCCATGTATTAAGAAAGGGTAGTGGTATTTTGACAATGTGTCAGGCTTTGCTTGAATATTGAATTTGGATCTGAGATATTTAGATTTTTCCTAAAATAACTGTTTTGGAAACATATTGTTTTTTCTCACTAGCTATACTGGAAAACTGCCAACTTTTTGTTAGAATTATTTGCAGTTACGTAGAAAGAGACAAGATGAAGTTCTTAATGAAACCTTAAAATGAGTAAAGAAAGATATTTTGCAAGTAAGATAGTAATAATCCGCATGTGCTAAAATCTGTCCCAGCTCATTAAGTATGTTTTTGAATGATACATTCATCCTTCGTTCATTTTTCCATCATGGAAATCAACCACTTTTCCATTTTCTTTCGATATTCATAAATAATCATAAAAATTACAATATTTATGTATTACAACATCATTTCTATTTTTTCCTGAAGACTGTAGGATGATGTTGAGGATTACTTGCCAAGGGAGTGTTTAAAATATTATCCAATTTGAAGTTTTAAGAGATGCAGTTCCATTCTACTTGCTGTTATTGAGCTCATCCTGCTCCAGGCACAATTTCCCTTGTGTCCTCAAGCCCAGAATTGAAAGCACTGCCTACCACCTGGTTTCTCTGTAGCATGGAGTCAACACAAAGCTCCCTGGTTTCATAATCTTTCGCTTTACTTTTTGGGGTTTGCAATCTCTCAGGACTTGCTGACTCTCCTTCGTGGATGGGAGAGCAAGTGGATCTTGCTGGTGGTACCAAACGTTCAGTCTCATGGTGTGACCCACATCTGAGCCACGATAGACGGCCTTACGCAGACACGGCCACAGTGGGAACTTTCTGCCTCTTGAGCACGGAGATGCTCGGTTAGACGTGTTTTGACATATGCTTTGGGCAGGCTGAGGGCATATGGGACATCCACTTCTGTGCCCTGCTAACGGGGGGCTGTCACTAACGGTAGAGCTTGGAGAGAGCAAAACACTTTGGCGATCCTGTCTCTTTCTCCCAGCTAAGCTCATTTTTAGCTCCTTTTGCTCTTCTTACGATCTCTTGGGAGAGCAGCAAGGGGAAGAAGGCAGAAAAACACTCCTTTAAAAAATTCACTACATTTTATACAGCTTTTAATGGATTCATGTTATTGGGGACTTCAACATAAAAGACAAATCTTTCTCTGTCTTATTCTCCCCAGCGGGAGAATACAAACAAACCACTAGAAAAAACCTTTTCAAAAAAATATTATTGTAGACCTAATTTTACCATGGATTGTGTTGCTGCAGCATGCTTCCTTGTGCTCCCTCTGGGAAATGAGAAAAAATCAGTATTTTTGCGTGCTTTAGTTGGAAACATACCATAAGGGACCGCCTGTGACATGAAAACTGGCCTTCTTAGGACTCAGGATATTCCTTTCTTTATCTAAATCCAAAGCAAACAAAACTTGGAGTTGCTGTTCTGGGACACCCATGGCTGGTAATTTTTTGGAGAATGGGCATACTGCTACTTTTGCTTTGAAAAACTAAGTGTCGAAGTAAATCCCAGGGCAGCAGCTTCCAAAAAGGATCTCAGATAGGATAATACAGGAGTTTTGGTTCTGGATTTCACTCCTTTGAGCTAATATTTAGTTGCTTCCTGAAGCCTAGTGCGGACCTGACTCAAATTTATGGTTTTTGTTTCAGGGGCCAAGCAAGTACTGGCAGACTTTACTCACATAATATTTTGGCTCCTTAGCAAAAACCTTCTGATGTAAATGAAAATCCTCCCACTGGCTTAAAGGGGCCTTGTCTCACTATGTTGAGGTACAGAGAGTAAAAGGTTTCCTGATGCCCTCACAAGAAAAATATGTTGGAGGGAAAGATCTTCCAAAACCACCTGCCAGGCCTTGGCTATACGTATTTCCCTGGTATTGCAAGAAAACTAACGAACAAAAAGCAAAACCAGGCTCTTTGAAGGGTTTGCGTGTCACTGAAGAACTTCTGCCGAGACATCAGCTTCTTATAACCTTCACTGAAGCAATGGAGAACTTGTGTCCACTGTTCCTATTACGAACTGAGTTTGATGCCATGCAGATTGCAACCTGCAGCTTGTTACGAAATTAAGAAGCCAGGCCATTTAATACAGAAGTTTTCACTGAGCAATTATCTAAAACCAAAGCTGTAGGTAATTTTGCACTATGCAAGCTTCCCTCAGCAATTCATAACCAAGAGGATACCAGTCTATTTAAATAATACTGGCTGAGTTCTGACATATGTTTCCCCTCATAAAATTTTAATCACAAATGCACTACAGAAAAAAAAAGTGCATTTTTGTACTTTATCAAATAATTTGATTTGGCTTCCTGTTAATGGTTTCTAAATAATTGGTATCTGCCTCCTCTGTCTTTACAGAAAAACTTGAAATGATTTCAAAAAACAGAAGGTGTGCGCCTGAAGCCTCATCTGTCTATGTGATTGATGGTGAACTAACTCAGGCTGGCAAATTTCACTCTGGATCTTTTGGTGAAGCAAGAAAAGTACAAAGACCAGGCTAATTTGCAGATCTGATGTGTATTTGAACACTTAAGCCTCCTTAATGCTGTACAACTCTTCTTTTACCCAAATCTCAACTGACATGCTTTTGGTTTCTACCTGTAGGCTACCAACAGTTTCTTAGGGTAAAAACTAGCAAGTCAGTTCTGCTCTAGTCACTTCCAGAAAGCCAGAGGCATTTGTACCTGCGAACTGTGGGAGAAAGGCTGAACTTGTGTTAAAAAGTCTGGAATGGATGCAGCTATGCTTACATTGTATTTACAAGTTTTGTTAGGAGCTTCAGCCCAATAATTACACTGTGCCATTGCTCCCTTATAAAAGGCTCCAAGAGAAGCTCTCTTGATCACCGTTGCTCTCCCTCCCACATGTCTTCTGCATGAGCAGCGATCCTTTTGCAGCGCTTCTTTTAGGAGACTAGCCTTGTTCCTCTTGTGCTTGCTCTCTGACTTGAAGCAAATGAGAACTGCACCGGAAGATATCCTTGTGTGCATAAACAGCGGCAGGAAACTGCTTCTATTCTATCTTAGTCACCCTCGTGGTATGGGGAGCGAGTTTATATCCTCCTGCTGTCCATCAGGTGGTAGCAAGCGAGAGGCCCAACAGGACCGAGATGATCGTTTCATGCATGAGGACTTCTTGCCCACCCAGGTGGCCAAAGGCACGTGGCAGTGGAAGCCTCATGCCCAGCCTGGGCTGCTGTAGGCCACGAGGATGGTTGTTTTATTCAGGGATCATTGAGAGCCTCCACGGTGTTTGCTTTCCACAGCAGCCACGTGCTAGCTGCTTGGGAATGGGTAAAGGAGGGCTTTGTGCAGCATCTGGCTGCTGCTCCTGGAAGCCACCTGGAAACCCCAGCAGCTGCTGGCCCGCTGGCAGGACCATGCCAACCAGGGCTGACCGAGAAGGGCTGGTGGCAGGGATGGGGTGACACAGGGCCAGCTCACCTCCTGTGGCCCAGGCTCACCTTGTGCAGTCGCTCCAGTTCCTTAGCATCTCCCCATCTTCGGGCATCTGCTCCGTATGCTGCCTGGCAAGTGTGGGAAGATACTCTAGTGACAGCAGCCATCATGTACTAGAATGATGCCTGTGCTAAAGCCAAGTCACAGATTTATTTTTGCCTAAAAATTGCTTCTACTTCTTACCTAAAATATAAATTTTTAGTTCTATTTTAACTGCAACAACAACAACAAAAAAGCGGAAAACATCCCTGAAATTGCCCAACCTTCATATATTAGCATGTCTGTGCCCTTGCAAAGCACAAGGCCAAACCAAGGCTTCCAAAACTGTTGGTTAGAGCTTTGTGTGGATTATATGACATTGCATCTATGGTATTTGTGGTGAAGGGACTTAAGCGGCTTTTGGAACTTGGTAATGGGATGCAAATTCTTTCACCTATGAGTTGTTTTGTTTAAGTAGTCTTGGTCAATAAAAACCGCAAGTTAGTGATTTATAGGCATAGGTGTCCACGTGATAGGCAGTCACAGCTCTTTTGCCAATAGTAAAAACTGCCCGAAAAGCCCAGTTGCTCAGAAAAATGGTCCCCTTGTTGCAACTCTCTGTAGAGCCTAAAGATTGACTGAGTGCCCACTATTTTTTTATGTACTATTGCAGTTGTGCCATTCAGGTTCTTCAGAAACATCCAGAAACCTAAGAAAAAAAATGTAGATTTTTTTTTCAAAAATATATATGCAAATGAATGATAGATGCTTGAGGTTTATCAAAAATTATTGGTATTGAGGGTCTACAGTTAGGCTGGCTTTACCTAAATACAAGTCTTTCAGTCACAGATATAGTCTTTCCCAGTCAGGGCTGACAGGGCAGTGCTGAGCTTTACCCTCTGTGGATAAAGAGAGTGGCAAGCTTCAAAGCTGTCAGTGCAGCTCTTTGAATCAATATAAAATTTATTTAAAGGTTTTAGAAAGAGAAAAATAATCAAAGGAAGATAAACACTGACAATTTGATCCAAAGTGGTAAAAATATCGTTCTATTTTAATACGTTATATCTAGAACATCCTGTTTGATTGCAGGACCCACTTCACCTGAAATATGTTGAAATGTTAGCCAAAGGTCAATAAGCAGTGTTAAAAATAATCACAGGGAGGAGAGGTAAGATATCCATGGCAGACACTACCTGCAAGTACTTGAAAAAGGCAGGTTGCATGGACAGTGAAAAAGGATTTAGGATGTGAGAGACAAAACCACAAAAAGGGATTTTAGGCCGAACAGGAAAAGCAGGAAAGACTTTCCGGAACAAAAGTGTTGTAAAGCACAAACTTTATATCAACCGTTCAACACAGTAATAACTACATCTTCTCCCCCTGTTTGTCAAAGGTAAAAAATAGACAGAATTTCAAACAGCAAAATATGAAGCCTGCTAATTGAATGTACCTTTATACAGCCTGAATAGAATTTCACAGACCCTTATTAAAATAACAGGGGCATAGGCACAAATCTGGGACTTGGTAAATCTTGCAACGCAAACCACACATTGGTATGTTTCAACAGCTGATGAATAAAAATTGTGCAACAATCTGGAACCCAGGTGTTACAATCCAGCGTATAGAGATGAGTGACTGACTAAGTTGTGCTCAGTCACCTGGGGAGCCGAATCTACATTCACCAGAGATGGGTACGAAGGCTGAGATCACCAACCTAATTTCACTTGCCAAGGCATCAATCTGGAAGGAAGTATGGTCTCCAATGTGCTCTCCAAAGACCACTGCTTTATTTAGTAAGCCATGTAATCCTCTTGTGTAACCCGAGTAATAATATCACATTACATACACTGTAACTAACAAATTACCAAGATTGATCTTGGAAATCCACAGAGAAAATGACAATTTACTACTTTCTCTACAACATTTGTATAATCCAAGCTAAAGATCCTAGCACAGAAGTAGAAAAAGTGTCGTTAGCTTCATTACTGTGAACATTGTTTTCATTTCTGCAGTTGTTGTTGTTTATTAACATAGTTTTTCTATACTGATTTAGCAACAGACCCCTAATAAATGTAGACAGCTTCTTAGAGAAACAGAAGTGTTAACCTGCTACACAGCTGCTAGGAAGAAAAAAACCTTATGATTTCCAATATGTGATTTACTTTTTTTCTTTGTTAACATCAACATATTTTAAACAGGCAATAATACCTCCCAGCCTAGAAAGAAGATATTTGAACAGAGCTGGCTATATTCTCTGTTCTATATTTATATGGGATATGTTTCTGACTCATATGGTGGAAAGATGATTCAGGTTTTATATTCTTCCTATTCATAGGATAGAAACCAATGTTAGTACAAGAGTATTTGCGAAGTTATGCTCTAATAGTATGTTTGAATTCCCAGCTAGGCCCAAAATCAAGATCAAAACAGAACATACTGTGGGTAAGAGAAGAAACATTAGCAATCAAAATAGAGAGATGTGTGTGAGTGTGTACTGTTTCACAGTCCTTGGATTTGCACGATCCAACCTTTAACTGTGTCACCTAGCAGCACTGCTTGAAGCAACACAGTATTTATGAGTTAAATGAACAAAATGTGCCATGCCACCTCGCCAGACTTTTCAATTCCTTCTTTTATTTATTCGGTGGGGGTAAGAGTTACTCACCAAAGTGTTGTCTTGTCAGGCTCTGCACGTTTGGAGTCAAGACACCCCGAAGCTGAGCTAGATGAAAATTAATTCACTTATTTTGATACCAAAGGAAACAGACCTTGTTTTATAGTCACCTGATTCTTAGGCCCGCTGGATGTTGTGTCTGGATTGTCCCATCTCTGATGGAAAAGCCTGTATTGAGTGTTTATTGGATTCACTGCTATTCTTATGCATTATTATGCATTAATATAGCTCCTGGTACAATAGTTTCTTACATCTAATAGTAATATGCGGGTGGGAATAAATTTGAATACTATTGCTGCCAAATTCCCAGTGGAATGAAGAGTCCATCTCTGGGTCCCAAAATTTTGAGCTGCTAAAAAAAGTGTTTTTCCTTATACCCACATCTCTGCATGGAGGTTGCTTGGGAAGTTCTGTTTTTCTTGAGAGACAAAATTCTATTTGCTCTTCCAGAACTACTGCAATACATATAAGTTTATAAACCTTAAGCCAAACATGTTCAGTATAAAAAAAGAAGAAATGTCTCTTAAGAGAGTCTTGCAAAGGTTCAGACACCGAGTGCTGATTTGACAAGTCGGATTTATGTGTGAATTTGCCGTCTAACACTGTTCTAAGAACATTGTCACTCCTGTCACTGATAATATAACCAAGGGAAGGATCTGAAAAGGTAAAGCACACATTTGCTAGGTCTTTAGGCTTTGATAGTTTGTTGGCGGTTGTGCGATCTTGTTAAACTCTGAGATCCAAATGCAGTTGTTTTCAAAATTCACTGCCAGCGGGGTGACAGATGCTTTTTGGAATGACATCCAGTGAGCTGTAAAACTCATGTAGTCAAGTATTTGTCCACTCGTCCCCACTTTATGTGCCACGGGAATATGTTTACACTCACTCTGTCTTGATTTTTTTTTCCTTTGGCTTGGTGAAGTGTTTTACAGATGCTGTACTGCACACATTGCAAAAAGCGGTGTGTTGAAGTCTGGTGCCACTGAGGTGGGCAGCTCTTCCTTGTTTTGCTTGAGGGGATCTTCTCAAGGTTAACTGTTTGCTACACACAGTGGATTTAAATATTAAGGGTATTTGGTCAGAGACTAGTAAAGTTAAGGTTGTGGAGCTGATATACCAAGCCTTGTTCTTTGAACTGGTTAAAGGGGCCGTTTTAACACACATGCTGGAGCTGGTATTGCCGTTACTTCACTGAAATTTAATGCATCTTCCACCTCATCCTTTCTTCTCCTAACAGGACAGCCAGTTCCTGAGGTCCCTGTGCTAAGATTTTTCCTGTAGGAAGGCTCACATTTTATATACAAGTTAAGCAGCTAGGCTTAAGTACACCTAGGTTTTGTGTGAAGGCACAGGCAGCTGTGCCTGTGCAGTGGCAAGGGTTATGTGCGGTGGATCAGATCCTTCTTTCTGATTGCCTTTTCCCTACATGCTGGCAAAGAAGGTTGTTTTCTTACCATGGCAGTTCTTGCCATCTTCTTACTCTCCTCTAAGTGTTATTGTTATCATATCTGTTTCTTTTATCCCTTATTGTACTAAGAGAAAACAGGTTATTCTGCTCAGAGTGAAGAGCAGGCTCCTAAGCTGTCTTGTTGCTGTAGAAAAGGGCATTATACACATGCTTCTGCTGAGTACTCATTTATTATACTGTGATTCCTTTAAGGGAACAACAAAAAAAAACACATTTTTTTCTCTTCTTGATTTTCTTATTCTGTTTTGCCTCTTGCATTGCATTGAAGGAACCAGAAACTAGTGGTGCAAGATAAGCAGGGTTGTAGAGCTGGGGATGTCAGTACATTAAAAGGCCTGATCTACCTGAGCATACTGTGAGTTATTGTAATGACTCCTGGTAAGAGGCTTACTTTTCTGTTGTGAGTCTTGAGGAGGGATTGAAAACAGGAACTATAGTACCACAGGGAGTATCCAAATTTAGGATAACAGAGGCTGCTTCTCTTGTAAATCTAGGATAACTGCTACTCCAAATCCCTCTGAGCTGAAGGAGATAAAAAAAAATAGTCCAGGGAGCCTAGTGCAGACCCTGACTTTTCTGTAGACTTCCAGATCTGGGAAAATCATATAACCTAATTTTACCTCATTTCTTTTTTTATCTGTAAAAGAGGAATGCGATTTCTCTATCTTAGAGGTGCACTAGGAGTTTCTGTTAGTCTGTGAGAATTGCAGGTGCTAAGAATATAAATTTCCAAATCCCTGAAGGAGACAGGTGTTTGTGCCTGGGAACATTGGCAAAGAAATACATGTAGTCTTTACAAAGGAAAGCTTTTGTAACTCGCCATTATAGAGCTGACTAACAGTAGATTTGCTACAGGCAAAACTAAGCGTTTGGGCTCCTGCTTTAGAACAGAAGATTGAAAAGATGCTAAGACAGAAGAATAAGACCCCAAGAGGGACTGCAGGGTTGCTGTAAGTAGATGCAATCAGTATTAGGTCTAGTCAGGCATATATTTGGGATGGTTCAGAAAAAGTGGAGAGGTACTACAAAGCAGGGGAATGGATTAAATTACCCTATTCTCCAAAAGCAGATTGATGTCAATAATACACATTTTAGTTACTCTTTAGTTGTTTTTCATGTCCAGGAGGCCATTTTGTTTGTTTCACAAAGCTAGTCCACCAAGATGAAACCTCTGAAGGCAATGCCTGTCCTCTGGCATTTGTTTTGAGTTTCTGTGTGTGTTTGTATTTTACAGCCCTCTTCTGTGGCATCCTGGGCTGCAGTCCCCCTTTTCAGCACTCTTTCAAATTAATATTTAAACAGCTCCTGGGAACTTTTTATACCAGAGTGCCAAAAAAACAAAACAAAAAACAGACATTTTTTCCTGTAGAGCGTGACCGGGAGGTATCAAATGGGGGAGCTGCATCCCTGAGCTTCTCCCAGGGTCTGAAAACAGACACAGCAGAGGACACAGGGCTAGGGCAGTTTTCTGAAGCGAGAGGTGATGTTCCAGGATGTCTCCAACAAGTGGCATGTTTCCTAACTGTTGGGAAATCCCTGGCGCAACCCAGTGTGAGCTTTCCTTCGGACCTCACCCCCTACATATATTTTAATGGGATTTGTTCCCCCCTTTGCCTTCCTTGCAACAAGGTTTCAACTCAGAAACCAAAATCTGTGTGGGTTTTCTTTTAAAGGCCTTTGTGGGATTTTTTTCACCCTGGTATATATATGCACAATAACAGGATAGAAGGCCAAGTCTTCGATTTCCTAGGTTTTCAGGTTATTTTTTGTGCCAATTCTCTTAGCAGAATGGAGAGAAAAAACTTATCTGATTAACAAATATAAAATACAAGGATAAAGAAAGCCCTAGTTCAGGCATGAAATGTCTCTCTTCGGGCATTTTATGCTACTACCTATTTTGTAGCTTGTGCGGGTGTGTGTGAGAGTTGTGTCTGCCTCTTCACATTGTTTTTCTAAATAGAAACTAGACTCAGAAGCTGTTATATCACCTCTGTTTTTAATCTTCCTGGCTACAGTGTCTTCCTTCTGTCTGGGCAAAAGTCAGAGAAGAAACAAAAGTCAGAAAGAGTTGGAAGAGCATCTTAATGCTGAAGGTGACCGGTCCTTCTCTGTGCAGGGCTGACTGTACTTTTGCTGTGCTCTTTTCTCATGGATGACTTGTGGGAAAGGAGGTTTTCACATCCTGCTTATTAATGAGGAATGCGGAGTGCAGGTCGACACCTCTGCTGATGGACAGAAGGGCTAGAACAGCTAGAGACTTTTAA